>NC_054387.1:40936512-41001271 GCF_017654675.1 Xenopus laevis
AATAGTTTTGAATTGCCGCAGAATGATGTTCATGTGGTCCCGGCGCCTAAACGCCGGAAGCATGCAGCCGGCGCCGCTTTAGGAAGTTGATCCATGACCGCCATAGGAGAACCGGCAACAGGACGGGACGTAATAATGCAGGGGGGACCCCACCACCACATTACCACCAGGGAGAGCCACTGGACCAACCAAAGGGTAAAACTTTATTCTTAACAGCATTGTTGCCACCTCAATTATTAAAAGGATAGATTCATCACCCTTTACACAGTACCCCAATACAACTAAGAATTATGCAACTGTGATACTAACAACGTGGTATATCTACTACAATGCCCATGTGGGATGGCAATGTGGGACGACTGGAAGACAGGTAAAAATGCGGATTAAAGAACAACCGTGGAAATCTGTCGAAGAACTTTATGCTAAATTTTCTCCTGGGAGGTGGCAATGCATGGGGGGTTGACAAAAATATTTCAATTCATTCTCACTAATTAAAGAGACCTGAACAGCAGCATAAGAAAATGAAAAGATTTGTGAAAACAGGGAGCTTTTCTCGGCTTGCCCTCAGTTATTAAAAAGACAAATGAGTGTAGACAGCTGTAATACCTTGAATGGGTTGGTTATAGTTGCCGAGCATGTCTCTATTTATATGTTTGCAATGCTGATTAACAGGTTAACATTTCTTTAAATCTGCTGCATGTCCCATCATTTATTTGATCTTACCTACATATTGCAAGATGTACTCGACAGGTAAAAAGATGGGCACTACACGTGCAGAGATGTCCAACTAAACTGGTTTAATGAGATGGAAGATTTAAATAATGGAGGTCAGAACTATCAAGAGTTGGGGTTGTCTTTTCCTGGAAAAAAAGAACTTGCCAAGGGGACATGATTACACAAGGTGATTTCTAAAGCCCTTATATTTGCAACAGGGGATATATTATTTATTATAATACACAAGTTTCAGTGAGAATGTGACAGAAATGACATCACTAATGCTTCAAATAAAAACCTATGAACTCCATAGCCGTTAAAAGATATAATATACAGGCATATTGTGTATTATACGACATAGGGAATCTTTTCCCATAAAATGGATAGACCCAGAGGTGTGTATTGGTTGGTGCCTGCATTACAACCTCTCTCACACCTTCTAAACTTAGTGTGTGAATGCTCATACTAATCAACCTCAATCCAGACCAAACAAAACAATTGTAAGCATGAAACACCCCATATAAACTCCTTTAGCAAGTTAAACTGATATCCACAATACATGAATCCTGTCTCTTTATCACTTGGTTGTAAGGACAGCATCAATTAGCATACTATAGAGTGAGACACAACTTCCTGGAGACTATATGAGGGTCTCTATGATTTATGAAGCTTCATATGTCATAGAAACATGTATTATGCTGTCTGCCTCTGTCATTATTGTGAAATAAATATTTTATATTCTCTTGGAGGTATTTAGGCGGGTTTATACTATCTATTTATTATATTACTGTATATTAATAGTTTTTTTGGTGAGTTTTTTGGACGAGGGTGGCTAATAAACACTACGGGTGTTTATTAGTATACATCTAAGTCTATTTCTATATCAGGCACTACTCGCTTCAAATATTTTTCACTAGTGAGAGCCATTTTTTCACCAAAGCCATGGATTCACAGATTTGACCAATCTGCAATTTTTTCCTGACATTGTGGCAAAAATGTGCCACAAGAGGTTTCCATAAATAGTTCTCTGCTTCCTTTACTGCTTTCCTGGAATCCACAACAATGGGGATCATCCCAAAGTAATCTATAGAATGTTTTTTATGTCCTCAAAATCCTTCTGTTAACTCTTCATTATCAGGGGTGCTGTGATACTTTGATGCTGCAGTTGTTCTTCAGCAATAGATGAATTATAGGTTGTGTTGAAACAAATGACACCTTCTCCAGGATGTTATCTGTATGTTGGTAAAGGGACCTAAGAAGAAAGTTGTACATTTCTGCAATTGGTCACACACTCATGTCTAAAAATGTTGTGATATTCATCCCCCTAAGATTCACTCTTCTTGAGAGTGATTACTTATTAGTTGTCACCCTGGTTGTCCCTGTCCAAACAATAGGAGTCATCTCTAACTATCATTAACAAAGGGTCAATTAATTGGTGCCAGCATGAATGACCTGTAGATGTGTATACTTTAATTAGTCAGAAGGACAGTCAAACTGGAACCAATGGACAGTTGAAATACCATAATGGCATGTAAATTAATTTTTTTTAATTTAAATGTTAAGCTATGCTGTAGTGCAAGAGCCGAAATGGAGCCAGGTTCCCTGAGAGCCTATTAAAGACTGTGCTTGTTGGATGCACCTTCCTCTTTTGTGCTCGTAAACATCTTAGGAGGCAGAAGCAGAACAAAGTGGCCAGACCCTTGAAAGGTTGGTAACCGTTTGGGCTAGCAAGTGGATAGTATGTCAAGTGGATTCACTCAGAGTGAAAGTTAGAGAGGGGCTATCGAGCACGAGACAGCCTGTTTGTCCCAACAGGAGTAACAGTTTGGACTGGAGCTTATGGTTATTGTGTATCAGGGAATTGAGTGTTAATTTAGCAGAGAGCCTACGGAAGAAGCTTGGGCACTGAATGTGAAGAGCACTGCTGAGAATCGGGGGTATAGAGTTCTTCAGCAAAAGGAGGCCCTGTACAGCTAACAAACATTCTCCTGCCAGTGCATCCTACAGGACAAGAAAACAAACAAAAAAAAAAGGTGGAGTATGAAGTAGTAAGCATTGTGGTGATTAAATATACTTGTCAGCAACCATGAGCACGGGCTCGAACTGGTAAAGCTGTAAGACTGCAAGAGGCTGTACAGCAAATAAAAGTGTTTGAGTTCACACATTTATTGTGCAGTGGATTCTTCTGGCAGCAAAGGCCTTACATATATAACATCTAGTGACAGCACTGATTAGTCCCTGTTACAGGTGAATGGGATAAATTCTTATTAACAACTGGAATATGCTATCTATCATTCAAATGGAATCAATAGAAGAGACTTTTAGAAGCAAGCGGTCTCTCCTGTATATAAGTGGGTATGACAGTAGGGTGGAGTGAACACCAGGCCCAAGAGAGCGAGTGACCACCCTTCAAGACCAGAGTAAACTTGCATCTTTGGACAGACACCTAACTAAACTAAGGAAACGTATACTTTGGGGTGTGTGATTCATCTAGGAGATTTCATTGAGTGTCCATAATTGTGGGGTAAGAATTAGGTGGTTGGGGCTATATTGGTGTGTTAATTGTTAAGTTTTGTATTTCTAAGTGTGTAAATTTGGTGTATTGGTGTTTATATGCTTATTGGTAGTTTGTTGTGTTAGATGCTTTTAATTTTGTGTATGTAAATATTTTCCATCATTAAATCATTTTTTAAATTTTTTTGGTGACTTTCGCACAATAAACTGCAGAACAGTTTTCTTTTCACTAATGTTACATTACTGCTTTAGCCCAGGCAGAGACAGATATTTGTGGCAGTTGGAGATACTACAATACAAATATTTACATAGAACATACATTGATTAGTAGTAGACATGGAAGGGATTAACAAAAGAGTTGCAATGGTGAAAACACTGGGGATCTGGTTTAAGTGTAGGCAAGTATAATATCAGTGGGTACCAGTCAACAGGTTTTTGTAAACCGTAATTAAAGAAAAGGATTTATCAAACAAGAAGGGTAGGAGAGCTTTGTTTATTTTCTGCAATGTTGGATTGCAGAGAACTATAAAATTCTCAAAGATCAAAATAATCATTGGAGGAAAATATTAAGAAGATCCTGAAAGATCAAATTAACAAATGCACTTAAAGTACGTGCAATATGCCTTAGCCATGTGTTATAACTACCTTAAAAAGTGAAAATTGTGAATTTTTTGGGTGATTAAGATGTAGAGGAGCTATTTGTTTGTCTTGTTTCATTCCACTGAGATCCACAGCTTCCAAAAGCACATTTGAGGTAGGAAAGGATGATGCAGTTGGTGGCAGCTTTAAATGTGCCAAAATCCTATCACAGGAAATTGAATCGTAGAACCAGTTTATGTGACATGAAATTCGATAATCAAAGTGCTCGCACCTATGGCTCCAATACGAACAGTGCATATAAAGACTGATATATACGGTATATACTGTTGGTGTGTAGTTCTACCTTGAGGCAATGGGCAGTTAAAATCAACATCTGTTACTCAATTAGGTCAAAATTTTATACAGTGGTCATACCCCATGAAACCCCCAGTCCAAGGGTTTTATTGGTGAGGCAAATAAAAACCACTACTGCATGGTGATTTTTTGTACCAAGGAATATAAAGATTGGGACAAATGTTAAGAAATAAGCAGGACAAGAGTAGAGACATTACTGTTCAATAGGGATCCAACTATTCTGAGCAGGAGCTTGGACTTGTAAGGATAGGCAATGACTGCTGTAGAAGCTTATGCTTTGCAATTAAAATTTCCAGAAGGTTCAATAATGATCTTGAGGACAGTGATATATTTAAAGGGTTATTTACTAACACTTGCTTTCTTTCTCTCATATTTTACCAGAAACAAACTTGACCTAACTCCCATTCATGAATTTGGCTAATTTACTAATAACTTAACTCGAATCAGATTGAAAAAAAAAAAAAAAAAACCTTAGGTTTTTATGAATACCTCAAATTTTTCAAGTTTAAAGGCTTAAAAAAACTAAAATGTATCTAGTTTTCAAGCAAAAACCAGCATCAAACACAAAACCAAAACAGGCAAAAAATATCAAATGGTTAATGGGACCTCTGGCACTGACTTTTAGATGACTGATTTGGATTTTTTGCTGCTTTGGGGCATAATACATCTCTAAAAATGTTCGTTTTTTGCGTGAAGAAAACCCTCAAATGCTTAGAGAAAACAAAACTTGACCTTTCAGTGTTAGCAGTTTAATTCATGACATATAAGCCAGTATCCCTAGTTCTGTTCTGTTATAGGACATATCATCATTGCAAAGTCTATTAGATGCTATTTTAGAAATTTTAGGTTGGGATATAAAACTTTGCCCACTCAGATTTTGTTACCTGCAAGCAAAGGAGAGAGGAGCCACTGAAGGCCTTTTCAGAACACCTCTATGGATTATTCAGCTGCACTGTGCAAAGACCAGCAAGGACAGACCTTGAAGACAACATGTTCATATCTGCACTCCTTAAATAGTCCCTTCCTGAAATTGATCAGCTATTTTGGGTTAACTGTAGGCCCAGTCAACATGTAGAGAGAAGTAATAAATTGTTTTAAAAGAGCAGAATCTTTGGTGAGAGATTGTCATAGAGGTTTTAGAAGTAACTTGCCAATTAACTTGCCCTTAAAGGTATACTGTCATGGGAATTTTTTTTTTTTTTTTAAACGCATCAGTTAATAGTGCTGCTCCAGCAGAATTCTGCACTGAAATCAATTTCTCAAAAGAGCACACAAATTTTTTATATTTTATTTTAAAATCTGACATGGGGCTTGTAAGAACGTACGCATGCGTCCTGTTCGGCGCAGGCGTGGTAATGCGCGCCGGCGCGTGACGCGGACGCCGGCGACGGTCGCTGACGCGGTGGCGACGGCGACGGTCGCGGGCGCAGGGACGTAGGCGGAAACGCCTGTGACGGACGTGCTGGCGTCAGTTCCGCGACGTCAGCGTGAGGACGCTAGTTTGGCACCAAAAGATATGCATTTAAACCAGATCCAGACTTACATGCATTGCCTGGTTATTAGGTTAATTACTGAAACCCTAGCATCTCTTATTACTTGAATTTCCTGTTGTGACCCTGCCTGAACCTGGACTACGATTTCTGCTGCCTGCCTCGACTCTTCTGCCTGTCTTATCGTTACGAACCTCGCTGCCTGCCTTGACCTCGGACTTCCTGACTACGACCTTGCCTTATCCTCTGTACCGCGTTTGATAGTCTCATTGGCTACTCTCCACAACCCTGCTCCCTGTTCCATTCCAGGTGGGTAGTGGTTGTGTGAGGCGCTTGTGAGTTCGAAATCTTCAGCTCCAGCTCCTTCTCCGCCTGGATCACACCAGTAAGCCTGACAGGGCTAGACATATTGTCAGTTTCCCTGCTGCCCCAGTCATGTGACTTGAGCTCTGATAAACTTCAGTCACTCTTTACTTCTGCACTGTAAGTTGGAGTGATATCACCCCTCCCCCCAGCAGCCTAACAACAGAACAATTGGAAGGTAAGCAGATACTGTAGCAGCTCCCTAACACAAGATAACAGCTGCCTGGTAGAACTAAGAACAGCACTTAATAGTAAAATTCAGGTCCCACTGAGACACATTCAGTTACATTGAGTAGAAGAAACAACAGCCTGCCAGAAAGCAGATCCATCTTAAAGTGCTGGCTCTTTCTGAAAGCACATGACCAGGTAAAATGACCTCAGATGGCGCCTACACACCAATACTACAACTAAAAAAAAATACACTTGCTGGTTCAGGAATAAAATTCTATATTGTAGAGTGAATTATTTGCTAGATGTAAACAGTGTAATTTAAAAATAAAAACGACATCAGAAAATCATGACCCATCCCTTTAAGGAGATTTAACACAGGAAGGCCCAAGTTTCAACCAGTCTCTCTAGAAGGAACTGCTATGCCTGTGGTAATCGTGGATACATAGTTAGAAACTGTACAGCAACAATGGGTTCAAATGGAAATATGAAATCCTCGCCACCCGTTTCAGAAATAACCACACTACTCCAGGATATGCAGAAAGACATTGAAGTCTAGAAAGATTAAAAGCATATTGCATATCCTTTCCAGAGGCAACCTTGCATACTCCTACACATAATGAGGTAGATGGTGATCAAGAAAGATAAAAAGAAAAAAAAAAACACAAAACATTGTAATGCAAATGATCCATTAAACAAAACACAAATTTAGAGCATTCACCCAGAATGTACCACACCCGTAACAATTTAATACTAACAAAGTAGTAGAGGACAAGGGCTAATATCTTTAATTGTCTGTTTACTTATGGTATATAGTTAGTTTTTGTAACAACTTCTATATAGTAAATTTGCAGTGCTGTCTATACTGAAGGGCTCTGCTAAATTACTACTTTAGTTCGAACAAACTAGTTGTTCAGTTATACACTTCTTATTATACTTCTTATAGTAAACACAATCATACTTTCTCTGTATTGGTGACAAGGATATGAAGTTTATCGTTAAATGTTTTTACTACTTTTTAAAATTTTGTTATTTGTATGGCTAATGAATTTGTAATAAAGATTGCCTGTGAGGTTCAGTTATCTAGATATGGGGTAGTTAGTGTTTGTGTATGCTTTATGGTATCCTGTAACTAAATACTTAACAATGTACAAACGTTCCACAATACAGAAAATAAGGGCCCATTTATTAAACCTCAATTTTTTTAATTCAATGGCAGATGTCCCTGAAGTTGTTTCTTGATACCTTGATCTGCGCCGGATAATCCAATAAAATTCAAAAAAGTCGAGCTTTTGCAGAAAAAACTCGATAAACTTGTACGATACGAATGAATGCTTATTTTTTATAATTGGAGATTTGAGTGCGAATGAGCTCCAGCGGCAGTCTCTTTCACTAGCGAAGTTATGCCTGTGCCCACCTGCAGTATCTAACTTGTTGTAGAGCTGACAGTAAGAATCAGCATTGCTTGCCTTAAGAGTTTGTTGATACAGAGACTTTGCCACAACTACATATTAATGCATTGGAAGGAGACACAAGATTCAGAAGTGTCTGCTTGACAAACCTGGATTATGAGTGATCATCTGGATAAAAAGTGGTTGAAAGGAACATAAATATAACTGGGTGCTGTCCAATACTCAAAATTTACTGCTGCTATTGAAAGCAGTCACAAGTGGTCCTCACATCACTTGTGTCCCAGTATTCCACAGCACTTTCAATTCTTGACCAACAGAATATGAAAAAGATTTTATGGAGAGAGATCCATTCACCCTCTAGGAGTGTAGAGTTGATTGGAGCCAGAATTGAATGGGCTCCTGTAGATGTGTATATTTAGTTAGTCAGTAAAGACAGTCAGGACAAAAACCATGGACATGTGGAGGCTTGAATACCCCAAATGGAGGTTTTTTTCTATAACTAAATGGTATATGTTAATATCATTCAAATGGACAAATCAGGAGAGACTTCTAGAAACTTCTAAAAGCCAGGTCTCTCCTGTGTATAGATGTGTCTACAGTAGGGCAATGTGAACACACAGGGCCCAGGAGAGGAGTGACCACCTTGTCAGCCCAGAGTGAACCTTGCATCTTGGACCAGACACAGAACTAAGGGTACGCGTGAGCTGTATGATTCCTCTAGGGCAGGGATGTCCAACCTTTTAGCAACAAGAGCCAGATTTTGTGAGGTGAAAATGTGTGGTGGGGGCCGACCATTCAGCCTGACATACATTCCGAGATAGCTAGCTTGTGATCAGGGTCATTCACTCCTGGAGATGGACATGTACACGGCGTTTAGAAAGTGGAGTCTGTTTGGACTTATTCTCAGAACAGTAATATTTGGGCACATGATTAGTGAAATGATCGTCTATACTGCTGCCTGTGTGCTGAAGGTGTTAGCAATAGACACGTACTGGCACATAGTGACGCACCATTCTCGCACATGTCTTTAGTTTACTGTACTGGCACGTCAGTATGTCTATTGCACCTTCAGCCCTAAAAAAGTATGCAAGAGCGGCACCTTACTCTGTTCCAGTATGTATCTATTACTAACACCTTCAGCACACGGGCAGCAGTATAGACCAAGTGGCAGATCATTTCACTAATGTGCCCAAATATTTCCTGATCGCACTGTGCTGGGGGGACACATTATTTTTAATTTCATGATGGAGGCTGAGGGCCAGTGTAAATTTGAAAACTGGCCCCAATTGGCCCCCGGGCCTGACTTTGGACATGCCTGCTCTAGGGTTAAAGGTTTCATTGAGTGTCCATAAGTGTGGGGTAAGAATTAGCTGGTTGGGCTATATTGTGTGTTATTTTAGTGTGTCTATCTAAAGGTAAGATAAATTGCTGGTTTCAGCGTGCAAGTTTCAAAAGATATCCTGCTGTAGATTCCAAGGAGCCTGTGTCTCACTCCCCAAAGTAATCCGAATAATGTGTATAGTAGGAATAAACAGCATCAAGGCAGTGTTTTCAAAACTGCAAGTGTTTCCATTTATTAGCAGTGCCAACACACACTACATGTTTCGGGTGTAACCCTTTTTCAAGTGTATTGGAGTGCAAGGTATCGTGGGATTTAAATACCCTCCTCCACCATAGAAACCTCCGCCCAATCCTATCATTAAGTACAATTCCGATGGATCAGGCAAAGCAGTGTACGACATTAACCATTTACAGTCCATAGTCCTTTAGAAGATCAAATCCGGTGTGCTGAAGTGTTCATTCCCCTGTGCAAGTGATGTGCGAATATCCAAAAAAAGGGGTCTTTCACAGAAAGGTCCATAACAGGGAAATTGCAATCTCAGCCTATCCCTGGTAGTGATACAAAATCATAAGTACTGCTTGAAATGCCTACTAAAGGGTCACTAGAAGCACATATGAATCAATTTATGTATCAATTACATTAGTTAAATATGCCAGCACCAGCATAGTAAGAAACATAGCTCCTGTATCGGTATAATGTATAATGTATCCAATTGTTACATATTCACAAAATTGTTATTACTTACACGGCAGGCGTTCCGTGACAATTCTACGGCTAGCTGGTTCTTAATACCTGGGAGAGAAAAAGAAAAACATAGTCAGATAAACAATTTTGCTGACGGATGATAAATTAAAATTATTTTAGGAAGCATTTTGAGGCTATTGGTGGTCATTCATGCCCTTTGGTTTGATACTCTCTAATTTCATTATCCATCAAGCTTCACTTTGGAGCAAGAGTCTATCCCAGTCTCCCTCCTCTTGGGGGTCTCTTAACCACTTCAAGTATTCACAAAATTGTTATTACTTCACGGAAGGAGTTCCATGACAATTCTACGGCTAGCTTGGTTCTTAATACCTGGGTGGGAGGTTGATTTTTTCAAATTCATTAGGATGTTTGAAATTAAAAATATACTTTAAAGACACGGTTACACTACCTAAAAGGTTGGCCAAAAAATCTGAATATATACCAGATGTGAATAATGACAGTCTAAATACGTTTTCCAGAGTGGTAAGCTCTGAAGTGAATAAGTCTGGGCTAGTGGGAAAGGCCATGGTAAACCCAACCTAACAGAAAGAAAGGGAAGCATTAGACGCCCTTAAAGACCAATTATAACATTGTAATTAAAGCAGCTGATAAGGGTGGCACCCTAGTGGTAATGGACAGAATTAAATATGAGGCCGAAATAAAACATCAAATTGATACCCTGGGAACATTACACTTTAATTACACATGACCCAGTCTGGGACATCAAGCGACTTATTACACCATGGTAACGGATGCTTAAACATAATGGCACAATCGACAAATATACTCATGATTTTCCTGATTAATGAATTTCCCAGGACACCAGTATTATATATTCTACCCAAGATACATAAAACATTAATCGACCCCCCAGGGTAGACCGATTGTTTCAGGGGTGGGCCAGTAGAACCACTGGCTAAATTTGTTGATCAGCATTTGCAAAAATTAGTTATTGATATACCCACATGCTTGAAAGACAACCACAAGATTTCCTTAATCGTCTTAATGACATTGATACACTCAATGACAATGTTTCCTTGTGTAGCATTGATGTCCAATGTTTATACACATCCATACCACAAGATGAGGGTGTAATGTATGTTGAAGAAGCTTTGTTAAATACCACCTTGCCTAACAGCCTGGTTTACTTTTTGATTGACTGCCTGGAAATTATACTAAAGAAAAACTACTTAATTACAAATTTTATTGGCAGACCCCAGGGACATCCATGTGGTCTGCAGTAGCCCCTTCTTTTGCTAATATTTTTATGCATCCAAATTGAGATTAACCGTTCTTGAAACAACCATATACACAACACATTAAACAATCGTTTTGTGGATGATATCTTTATAATTTGGGACGGGCCTATTGAATTATTCGAATCAATGGTAACAGTAGCAAACACATCCCACAAGACAATAAAGTTCACAACAGAACATTCAAAAAGTGAACTTATTTTTTTGGATGTGAATGTGAAGATTAGTGAAGGCAGTCTCATCACAAACCTATACCGTAAACCCATGGCTCGCAACAACCTGTTACATACTGGGAGTTTCCATAACCCCAGAATCATCAAAGCCATATCCAAAGGCCAGTACTTAAGAGCCAGAAAAATAGCCTCTAACGATTTACTATTTGAACAAGCTGCAAGCGATCTTACAAAACGCTTTAGCAAAAGAGGTTATTCTAACAAAAAACTTAACAAGATACTGGAGGACTTAGGGCTATCCCACGGGAAGATTTACTAACCCAGAAACAGACATCTTGACTCACAGAGACTAACATTTGTTAGCAAATATAGAAATCAGAGTCAAGAAATTGAAACTATTGTAAAACAATTTGGCCATTACTACAGATGGACAAGGAATGTGGTCATCTCTTTTAAGATTCCCCACAATTTTCATATAAGAGAGGCTCCACACTGAAGGATTTATTAAGTCCCACCGAGCCGAGACAAGAATGCCAAAAGACTAACTGCAAGACAGGAACCTTTCCCTGCCACAACTGTAATTGTTGTACAGCTATAATCAAAGGCCCTAACATCCACCACCCTACGAGAGGCACTGAAATTATTCTGAGAACATTTGCTACCTGTACCAGCACTCATGTGGTTTATGTGCTTAAATGCCCATGTGGTATGCTGTATGAGGGCAAAACCATTAGAACTGTAAATAACCCGAATTAAGGAAAATAAAAATTCTATCCGTAATTTTGAACCAGATACATACAGTATACTGACACTTTGGTATCCAGGCACTTTTTTGAGGCTAAACACAATGTTAGCCAGCTGAAATGGAAGGTACTTGAAGTGGTTAAGAGACCCGCAAGAGGAGGAGACTGGGATAGGACTCTTGCTCCAATGTGAAGCTTGATGGATAATGAAATTAGAGAGTATAAAACCAAAGGGCATGAATGACCACAATAGCCTCAAATGCTTCCTAAAATAATTTAATTTATCATCCGTCAGCAAAATTGTTTATCTGACTATGTTTTTTTTTCTCTCCCAGGTATTAAGAACCAGCTAGCCGTAGAATTGTCACGGAACTCCTGCCGTGTAAGTAATAACAATTTTGTGAATATTGTAACAATTGGATACATATACATTATACCGATACAGGAGCTATGTTTCTTACTATGCTGGTGCTGGCATATTTAACTAATGTAATTGATACATAAATTGATTCATATATGCTTCTAGTGACCCTTTAGTAGGCATTTTCATGCAGTACTTATGATTTTGTATCACTACCAGGGATAGGCTGAGATTGCAATTTCCCTGTTATGGACCTTTCTGTGAAAGACCCCTTTTTTTTGGATATTCGCACATCACTTGCACAGGGGAATGAACACTTCAGCACACCGGATTTGATCTTCTAAAGGACTATGGACTGTAAATGGTTAATGTCGTACACTGCTTTGCTTGATCTATTGGAATGTACTTAATGATAGGATTGGGCGGAGGTTTCTATGGTGGAGGAGGGTATTTAAATCCCATGATACCTTGCACTCCAATACACTTGAATAAGGGTTACACCCAAAACATGTAGTGTGTGTTGACACTGCTAATAAATGAAACACTTGCAGTTTTGAAAACACTGCCTTGATGCTGTTTATTCCTACTATACACATTATTAGTGTGTCTATCTAAGTTAGAGTGTGTCTTTCTAGCATACATTTGGTGTATTGGTTTACTTGTTTATATTCTTATTGTGATTTTGTTGTTTTAGACCTTTTATTTCTTTTATGATTTATGTCTATGTAAATATTTTCCAACCATTATAAAATCATCTGATCTCTTTGCCACACTAAACTGCAGAACAGTCTTTATTTTCATAATCTTACATTCTCATATGAGAAATCTGTGTGTAGTACATGAAAATGGAATCAAATATGTCACCAAGATTATCTAACAGCAACATTCCAATCACTTAGCATCTACAGCAGTGATCCCCAACCAGTGCCTTGTGAGCAACATGTTGCTCTCCAACCCCTTGGATGTAGCCTTAAAGCAGATGCTTATTTTTAATTCCAGACTTGAAGGCAAGTTTTGGCTGCATAAAAACCAGGTTTACTGCCAGAGCCCCCTTGAGACTGCTAGTCCACATAGGGGCTGCCAAATTGCCAATTTCAGCCCTTATTTGCCCCCTGGAACTTTTCTCATGCTTGTGTTGCTCCCCAAGTCTTTTTAAAATTGAATGTGTCTCACAGGCAGGGTCGGACTGGGGGGCCCGGGGCCCACCGGAACTGCTGGTTCAGGGCCCCCCTCCAGCCCCCGGCCCCCTACTGTGATGTGCCGACTGTGTGAAGGCACCGCTCTGTGCCCATACATGAATGGCGCCATGCGCATGCGCGAGCAGCGTCGCTCGGCGCGCATGTGCAGACTGTGCTCTGCAGCGCCGAAAACGTTTTTCCCCCAAAAATTTAAATATCGGAGAGGGGGTCTGGCCCGGCGGGGGCCCACGAGGGTCGGGGCCCACCGGGTATTTTCCCGGTGTCCCCGCCGGGCCAGTCCGACACTGCTCACAGGTAAACATTTTGGGCACCCACGATCTACAGTGTGTGAACAAAACAGGAAAACATGACTAATATTGTCAAAGGTCTGCTGTCTCTGTACAAATCCACCTAATCCAAATGTTTTAGTTGCGTTTTCAAGTGTGTGTTAGTTTTAGCAAAAGTCTGTCGAGTGTATGCATCGGGTCTGGTCTAATCACAGCTTGTGGGGGTGTTTTGTTGGGTTCAAGGGTATCTAGATTGCCTCAAAAAGATAAGGAAGCCATGCTATACAGGTTTCCTTTATATCATCAGCATTGCTAATTGATATTGCACCAGCAAGTTACAAAAGCCCACTACAATAATGTTTTGATAAACGGGAAATTAACAAAGAAGTGCAACAGATATTTTACAATCTAAAGGGATTGGAAACAAATGACTCATAAAGTTGAGCCTCTTCAAAACTAAAAGTGCTAAGTGCAAAGAAACATAATGCTGTCCGTGACTCATGCAAAATGAACACTTTATCATGGAAATAATGTCTTGCATTTCTTTAACCAAAAATATTGTGGGTTTATTCTGTGGAGGGAAAAGGTTTGCAGGCAATGCTTGGCCTCACATCCTGACTGAGGCACAGCATCCAGCTGTTATTTGAGGAACTCGAGCAATGCTACAGCGCCAACCCATGTACCGCACAACTCACATGCAACTTGCAGATACAGGTTGGAGCTCATCAGAGCACACTACACTAAACACTATAACGGCAAAGAGGTTCAGTTATGATGTCTGTGATGCAAACAAATTAATGTTTACATGTGACATTGTCACCCATGGATGACATTCTAAAGTCTATTGTGAACAAACATGAAGCACTTTCTGCAAAACCTCCCCATTTATACTACTCCACCTCCCTCAGGGATGAAACAAGAGCATATTTGTGTGTGGGGGTGCCTGTACGTCCAGTGGCCACATCCGCCATGAATATTCTATAAGAGTCTAAGCATTAAAAAGTCCCAAACCTCCCCCACCATTTACTTCACTGTATAGGATGACACCACGGAGGAGATGTAAATTGCAAATTAACCCCAAACCTTACAAAGTGTTTAAATAAATATATATTGATACTGAGACACAATATTATAGTCAAGCAGACAAGCATAAACGAAAGGCTGAGCACCCCAAGTCTACCTTTATTGTTTATAATCTTAAGTGCTTTACCTGCTGTGTATGCACCTGGTGTTATCTTTACACTTATAAAATCTTGTGCTTCACACTTCTGTTTTTTTATTAAAGCTATTGAAAGCAGTATTTGCCTGTTCCTTTGCTATTGCCCACACTGCTGGTTCTGAGTGCAAGAACCATTAAAATAAATTAGCAGTAGCTAGATCTCCTCCAGTCAGTCCCACAATACCTTGCACAGTTCTAGGATTCTCCTACTCTACTGGTCTGGCAATCACAGAGCATTGCTTTCAATAATCATTACATTTAAAAATACTTATAGTCACATGTAAATGAGTTTGAAAAAAGATACACATCTTTTGCCTAAGGGAAAAAGTCCCATCTAGAGTTCATCCACAAAAAAGGTACATTATTCCCCATACATATATGACAGTTCCACATACCACTACAATTAAACATAATTAAATTGTTTTAATTGCTTTACAATTTGTCTTAAATAGAGAACACGATGGGTGAAGCACAGCAGAGGGAGAGCATTTTTTAAAAGAAACTTGATAATATTTTTTTTTTTGGTTCAAGTGAGGTTTATTGAAACAAGACACAAGACAGTGAACATTTCAGCATACTCAGACAGTTCGCCAATGCGCAGATTGGCATCAACATATATTCAACAGCGTCAGAGCAGTAATGTATCATAGTAAATACAACTATTCAAGTGCATCCAGTGATTACATAAAAAACGACAAATGATTTGAATCTTGTACAAGCATGTTACAATATTTCTGTCTTTTCAATCTACCCATCAGCTTTATTGTACTTTATTCAAAAGGGTGTAGTTAACCTTTGTGTACACGTGACCCTATTCGTAATAACCTGCATCAACTTATGGTCAGTGATCGGGATTACCCTTTCTAGCTGTTCCCATCCCAGCATTGATTCGGGAGATCAGCCATTGAACTCTTATTCATTTTCCAAAATCCACAACTGCCATATTTTCATATTAAGGTTAGAGGAACCCTTCCGCCTAGCTATGAGGTCCTCCATTTTTTGCAAGTCTTGGACTGCCTTAAGCCATACTTGGTATGTGGGGGTTCAGACAATTTCCAGTTCTGCGTAATAATCTTTCTGGCCAGGAATAGTAATTTTGAAGCATCAATCGGGCGGATTTGGTAAGTGGAGTTGGGGGGTCCATACCTAGTAAGAACCATTGGGGATCCAATGGTATCTCAAACCCCAGCATCTTGGTAATACGAGCCTGTCTGCTCACCCAATAGGGATTTAATTTGGAGCACGACCATAAGGTATGAAGTATTGTTCCCTCCTCCGTGTCACACCTCAAGCAAGTGGATGGTATTTCTGGATTTAGCTTATGCAGCAGTGAACGTGAGTAGTACGCCCTATGCAGTAGGTAAAGTTGTAATATTCTGTATTTGTAGATGGGAGAGATCAGTAGGGGTATGTGAAGTGCCTGATGCCACTGTCATCTGAGAAAAGCCTCAGATCAGATTCCCAACGCTCCCTGGATTTCAGTGGGACTTTTAGTATATTAGTGTTTTGTAAAGCTTTGTAAAAGGAGAAGATCTAATGGCTGGGTTGATCTTGTCTGAACACCTCTGCTACAAGTGTACTAGACAGGGTATAATCACAGGTCCTAAGCGCTTTCCTCACTGAACCTCTCACCTTATGATATATCAGCCTTTGCGTAGGGGGATAGCAAATGTTTCTACAAGATTAGCAAACGAAACCATTCCTTGTTTGTCCCAGACCTGATCCAATATATAGACCCCTGCATCTAACCCGGCCTGAGGGGGATTTACTCTGTCCAAAGGGGCTAGCCTGGCATTGTACCATAGCGGTGTCAGGGGGTCCAATCCTACTGGGTTAGAAAGGTGATGGACCATATTAAGAACACTACTTTGTAAAGTAAATATAGGGTTATTAAGTTTGATAATAGTTTGTTTTACTCGTACATGTATGGGATGTAAGTGTTATGAGTAGAAAAAAATGGCTTCCCAAGTGAAACACAAGCAACTATAGTGCATGTTCAGTTATGGACCTACCCAGCATAGGTTTGCCACCTTTACTGACAGTGTTAGATGGATTATAGTGGGGTATTATCATTGAGACATCATGCGTTATCTATCTGCATGATGTATTAGCTTAACATTGATTATTCTGCAGTGGTTTTTACTCATTCATGGTGACAGTAACATCACAGTGATGACTGCCTCCTTGCCTTACTTGACCCTAGTAATATGCAGGCCTGGTTTTGTGGCAAGGCCCGGCCCTAGGGCAGCAAGATTTTGGGGGTTGTATGCCGCCCGGCTATATTATCGGAAGCACTGGGGGATGCACTACTACGCACCGAATCACCAGTGCTACGGGCGCTTGTGAGGGGGGTCCTCTGGTCTAGTGGTGGCTCAAGTAGAAATTCGGGCCTGGTAATAAGATCCCAAGACAAAGTGCACCAATGTCTAAGAATAGGGTTTCCACCCACACCCTGCAGCATTTTAGTTAATCAGGAATTAACTGGCTACATCACAATGAGTTTGCACTTTGTACAGTGATGGAGAGAGTTAGTTACTTATGTTGGGCCCTAGACTTTCCCATTCAGGAACTCAAAATTGGCACAGAGTGAAAAAGGAATCACAAAAATCACATATTACAGGTAAACAGGCTTACAGTGTACTTGTAAGCAACCATCAGTAAATTATAGAAGTAATTGCAAAGCTGTAGTACAAAACCAGCATTTCAAGGTCCAGAGCTTGCAATTCATAAACCCCTCAGTGACCCCTCCATGCACTGCCAACACTCTCACACCCTTACTGGCACCGTGTATGTAAACCCACAGGCTTCCGCTCTTCCTGTCAAAGTTGGAGCTACTTTCCCAGTGTAACGTGATTCATCTCAGTTCATGGTGATGGCGTCCTGCCATGCTGTACTCATTCCCTATGCCAGTCACAGTTAGTCACTGGCACTGCCCCTAAACTAGCTCGGTGGGGCTGTTTTGCTATGTCCTGGTTGTTGTGTACGATTACACTATCATCCATATACAATTACTGGCATATCCTTGAGCCACACCAGCAATTTATCTAACTACAGTATATGCAAATACCCAATATGTTTTCAGCCCTGAGAAAACTTGCCAGTTTTTCATCAACAATCATTCATCCCTAGCCTGGAGCATCAGCTTGAAATAGTAGAAAACTACTATTGGTTTTTCATCTGCCAATGGCTACTATACCACAAGTGGGGATCATGTAATAAAATGTGCAAAGTTCACTACATACCCAGTCACCTGTAGCAACCAGTAGTCAGTAGGTAGCATTCAGTCACCACCTATGTAAATACAGGCATCTTACTGTGGCTATGGGTTACTGCACTTGGGCAAACATTGAGCCTTTTATTTATAGGGGAAGGTGTTTTCATCACTGTTTTTATTACTGCAAAAAGGCTTTAACCATTTGCCCCAAAGATTCATGATTGTGCAGTTTCAGGTACCAGGAGGTAGCTGTGGTTCTTCCCTGTGCCAGTCCATAAAAACAGAGAGCCTCTGTTTTTGATCTGTCAAGATCTCAAACTCAAAGGAAGATATTAAAGGGTATTTTGCTTTTTATAAGTGTGATAATACACTACACTGTAAACAGCTGTCTGACTATTGTGACTATCGTGGCTCTATGTTGAATGCACCTGTCTCCTTCATTAGCACACCCTTAGACTTCATTGCCTTCAGATGGTAAAAAAATTCTAACTTGGTGCCATACTATTAGTTCAGGAGCAGCTAAACAGTAACAGGCATAATGGAAGATGTCAGTGTGCTCCCCTTTGTCTGTCTCTTGGGTATAAATGTCAGTCTGCAAACAAAAGCTTTAGGGACAAAAATAACATCCGCGAGCTGGATGGCAGGATAAAGCTTAAGCTTTACATACATAGATGGTCCCACAGGCGTGAAACTGAACGTACATGCCAATCGCTCTTTAACACAACAGGTTATCTGCATTTAGATAGACAGAATCATTTTTGATATTTATGTATATTATTTTCTATGTGTAGTATCACTATAATAAGAGTTAACAAGAGCAATGAATTATCTGTAAAAAGTATACTCTTTATAACTGCCACTTGACCTATGGCTGGCCTTTATATGCAATAAACCAAATTATCACGAAAAGCATAATCTATCGAATCATTAGGATAAGCTTACCGCTTGGGTCTGGGTGCTCATGCCCCAGACCTTCAGCATAGGGGAGTTATTCACAACAAAACAGCATTAGGCAGGCACCAATCCGGAACATCCAACAAAAGTAGAATCCAAGAGTCAAAAATTGAGTATAAAAAAATATATAATACTTTATTTTACATTACATCTAAAAGGATGGGGACACTTAATCATAGGCTTTTTTCACATTATATATCATTCATTACGGCTATGGCACATTTTAAGATTACTACAGTGGGCAACTAATCTCCTGAAAATGCTTTCCCATCGGCATTACTGTAAATCGCCAGTGTTATACAAGTTACCTGTGCTTTGCATAGTAGCCTGAAGTTGCAGAAGCTACTGTGCGGAGCATATACTTTCTCATTGGCAATTTACATTAATGCTGGTGGAAAGAAATGTTCAAATTTACTGCAGCCGACTAATCTCCAATTGTGCCACCACCATTATAATAAATGGTTAATATAAATTAGCCTGCAGCAGTGTGCGTTTATATGGTCACATAACTCCTCAGTTAATCCGAATAACCTTATAATTGACAGTAGGGGTTACATTATACCTTTAAAACACAATTTATACTCAGAGTTACCTGTATAACTCAGCCTTGAGCCTTTATATGGTCACATAACTCATCAGTTACTTCTAATATCCTTATCATTTACTGTAGGGGTATATTATCTCTTATAATACATTTATACTCAGAGTTACCTTTTTAATTCAGCCTGCAGCCTTGTGCCTTTTTATGGTCACAGAACTCCTTGGTTACTTCAAATATATATAACTTTATAATTTATAGTAGGGGGGTACATTATCCCTTTTAATACACAATTAATACTCAGAGATACCTGTAGGCCTTGTGCCTTTATATGGTCACAGAACCCATCAGTGACTTCTAATAGCCTTAGCCCTGTATAAAGCATTATGCCTTTATGAAGTCACAACACTCTTCAGCTACTTGTAATAGCCTCATAGTTACAGTAGGGGGTACATTACCCCTTATAATACATGAGTGATACTCGGAGATACCTGTTGAACCCAACCTGCAGCCTTGTGCCTTTATTTGGTCATAAAAACTCCCTCAGTGACTTCAAATATCTTTATCAAATTACAGGAGGCGGCAAAACAACAAAAATTGCAACTTGCAGCACTTCATGTTAAGGGCTCTTACACAGAATCACTTAAGTTTCCCCACTGGCATTTGGCATGTTAGTCAGTGGAGAGAAAACAAGGGAAGATATGTTGCCGGCTGTAGATAAATCACTGGTGGCAACACATACTGTGTGCCATTATGCTAAGGGTAGAAACCTTCTAGTTTAAACTCCACGGGAGATTCAGATTTTTGGGTCAGATCTGATCTTGCCAACAGCACAAGATTTTTCTACGAACGCCGATCCCCCACAACTGTATGTAATGTTGGATCAGATAAAGTCTGATGGGCACTGTTACACCAGCCAGTAACTTCCACTGATCAACGCACCATCTGATCCCCTTCTTCGACCCAATGACCTGTTCAGACGATGACGAGTTTCTGCCGGGGGCGGGAATCGAACTCACGACCTTGTGCAGCGGGGGCGGATGCCTTAACCACTTGGCTATCGAGAAGGTCTCCCTTATAAGGGCCTCCAGGGAGCGTATTGACTCTATTAGGCAGAAAAATAGCCTGCCGGCACTACCTGTTATATGAAGAGACACCATGGGACGTTCGGTTGTAATGGACACCTGGAACCCCTCCTGGAAGGCATGGCTAGTGTGGCGCCCTGGCTTAGGCGCCTGTTAAATGACCGGGGAGTCCCCAGTTCGAATCCCGGGAGGTTCCTTTTGCAAACCGTGGAGGCATGCTTAAGATGCCCTTTTCTTCAAGCAGTATTAGCCAGTTAATGCTAATGGTCCATCCAAAACCGTTGCTGGTACACTGGGCCACTGTGGCCGCACCGGCTAAGGCGCCTCTTGAATGGCCGGGGAGACCCGAGTTCGATTCCTAGGTGGTATCTTTTGGAGGCATGCTTAAGATTCCCTTTTCTTCAAGCTGCATTAGCCAGTAAATGCTAATGGTCATCTGTTACCACTCCAGGAAGGCCTGGACACTGTGGCGCACCGGTTACGGTGCGTGCTTAATGGCCGGGAGTCCCGAGTTCGAATCCCGACAGGTATCCTTTGCAAAGCTTGGAGGCATGCTTAAGATTCCCTTTTCTTCAATCTGCATTTGCCGGTTAATGCTAATGGTCATCCGGAACTATACCTGAAACACTTGGCTGCTGTGGCTCACCGGCTAAGGTGCCTGTTTAAATGGCCGAGCAGTCCTGAGTTCAAATCCCGGCTGGTGACCTTTGGAAACCTTAGAGGCATGCTTTAGATTTCCTTTTCAATTGCATGTCTTTAGATGTCTTTCACCCCACATAGGCTGAAATTTGAGTCCCACTTGGGGCTAGTCTGTTCCACACCGGGTTATGTGTTTTTTTCCATTTGGCTACATTAAGCAACAGTTCAGTGTAACAATATGGCTGGGTATATACAGACGACGTCACTTTGGTTTGTGTGTTTAACACAGCATAACTAA
The DNA here is from genome assembly GCF_017654675.1 of Xenopus laevis. NCBI lineage: Eukaryota > Metazoa > Chordata > Amphibia > Anura > Pipidae > Xenopus > Xenopus laevis. The sequence continues at coordinate 40,958,159 of NC_054387.1, forward strand.
ACACAGATAACCCGATATTTTTTCAAGTTCTGTACAGAACACTACTATGAATAAGCAATTTTCAAGGATAGCCGTGGGCTGAAGCTATGCAAACCCCAAAAGAGGGCAGCAGGGGAGGTGTTTGCTATATGGGGATTCCCCCAAATCGATGTGATGGCAAGGCATGGGCAAGGTAAGGTCAAAGAAAGGTCAAGGTATGGGCAAGGTAAGCACAAGGTATGGGCAATGTGTTAAATGGGAACCCATGACCAGAAGCAGATGCATGGGTAGTTTAAAGGAGTGGTTCACCTCTACGTTAACTTTTTTGTATGGTATAGAATGGCCAATTCTAAGCAACTTTTCAATTGGTCTACATTATTTTTTATAGTTTCTGAATTATTTGCCTTTTTCTTCTGACTCTTTCCAGCTTTCAAATGGGGGTCATTGACACCATCTAAAAAGAAGTGCTCTGCAAGGCTATACATTTACTGTTACTGCTACTTTTTATGACTTCTCTTTCTATTCAGGTCCTCTCCTATTCATTTTCCAGTCTCTTATTCAAATCAATGCATGGTGGCTAAGGTAATATGGACCAGAGCAACCAGATTGTGGAAACCACATACTGGAGAGCTGCTGAATAAAAAAGATTTGAAAAATAAATAAAACAAATTGCAAATTGTCTCAAAATATCACTCTCTACAGCATACTAAAATCTAACTCAAAGGGGAACAACCCCTTTTAGTGGATAGGAAGCCAGATGGGGAACCCACCAAGGCAGATACCTTAGTGGGTTAAAAAGGAAACCTTTATTAGAAGAAAGCCAGCCAAATACAGTTTCATTCAGCAAGAGCACCTGCCGACCACCATTTTTTTCAGCAAGACCCCCTCTTTCCATCCCAGGCAGGTCACCTCCACCTTGGCCATCGTGCCATCGTCCCTCCCTATTCCTCCTTTGATCTACGCTGTGCTCTTTTCCCAGGAGGCGACTTCCACTGATCCATCGGTCACCCTTACTCCAGGCTGCAATTTCCCCTGTTCCATTGGCCACTCTTACTCCAGGCTGCAACTTCTTCAGATCCATCGGGCACTGTTACACCAGCCAGTAACTTCCACTGATCAACGCACCATCTGATCCCCTTCTTCGACCCAATGACCTGTTCAGACGATGACGAGTTTCTGCCGGGGGCGGGAATCGAACTCACGACCTTGTGCACAGGGGGCGGATGCCTTAACCACTTGGCTATCGAGAAGGTCTCCCTTATAAGGGCCTCCAGGGAGCGTATTGACTCTATTAGGCAGAAAATAGCCTGCCGGCACTACCTGTTATATGAAGAGACACCATGGGACGTTCGGTTGTAATGGACACCTGGAACCCCTCCTGGAAGGCATGGCTAGTGTGGCGCCCTGGCTTAGGCGCCTGTTAAATGACCGGGGAGTCCCCAGTTCGAATCCCGGGAGGTTCCTTTTGCAAACCGTGGAGGCATGCTTAAGATGCCCTTTTCTTCAAGCAGCATTATCCAGTTAATGCTAATGGTCATCCAAAACCGTTGCTGGTACACTGGGCCACTGTGGCGCACCGTCTAAGGCGCCTCTTGAATGGCCGGGGAGACCCGAGTTCGATTCCCAGGTGGTATCTTTTGGAAACCTTGGAGGCATGCTTAAGATTCCCTTTTCTTCAAGCTGCATTAGCCAGTAAATGCTAATGGTCATCTGTTACACTCCAGGAAGGCCTGGACACTGTGGCGCACCGGCTATCGTGCCTGCTTAATGGCCGGGAGTCCCGAGTTCGAATCCCGACAGGTATCCTTTGCAAAGCTTGGAGGCATGCTTAAGGTTACCTTTTCTTCAATCTGCATTTGCCAGTTAATGCTAATGGTAATCCAAAACCATTGCTGGTACACTGGGCCACTGTGGCGCACCGGCTAAGGCGCCTCTTGAATGGCCGGGGAGACCCGAGTTCGATTCCCAGGTGGTATCTTTTGGAAACCTTGGAGGCATGCTTAAGATTCCCTTTTCTTCAAGCTGCATTAGCCAGTAAATGCTAATGGTCATCTGTTACCAGTCCATCTGTTACCACTGTGGCGCACCGGCTACGGTGCCTGCTTAATGGCCGGCAGTCCTGAGTTCAAATCCCGACAGGTATCCTTTGCAAAGCTTGGAGGCATGCTTAAGATTTCCTTTTCTTCAAGCTGCATTAGCCAGTTAATGCTAATGTTCATCCGGAACCACACCGGGAAGGCCTGGCCACTGTGGCGCGCCAGCTATGTTGTCTGTTAAATGGCCGGGGAGTCCCGAGTTTAAAACCCGAGAGGTATCTTTGGCAAACCTTGGAGGCATGCTTTAGATTTCCTTTTCAAATTGCATGTCTTTACATGTCTTTCACCCCACAGAGGCTGAAATTTGAGTCCCACTTGGGGCTAGTCTGTTCCACACCGGGGTATGTGTTTTTTTTCCATTTGGCTACATTAAAGCAACAGTTCAGTGCAACAATATGGCTGGGTATATACAGCCGACGTCACTTTGGTTTGTGTGTTTAACACAGCATAACTAAACCCAGATAACCCGATATTTTTTCAAGTTCTGTACAGAACACTACTCTGAATAAGCAATTTTCAAGGTTAGCCGTGGGCTGAAGCTATGCAAACCCCAAAAGAGGGCAGCAGGGGAGGTGTTTGCTATATGGGGATTCCCCCAAATCGATGTGATGGCAAGGCATGGGCAATGTAAGGTCAAAGAAAGGTCAAGGTATGGGCAAGGTAAGCACAAGGTATGGGCAATGTGTTAAATGGGAACCCATGACCAGAAGCAGATGCATGGGTAGTTTAAAGGAGTGGTTCACCTCTATGTTAACTTTTTTGTATGGTATAGAATGGCCAATTCTAAGCAACTTTTCAATTGGTCTACATTATTTTTTTTTTATAGTTTCTGAATTATTTGCCTTTTTCTTCTGACTCTTTCCAGCTTTCAAATGGGGTCACTGACCCCATCTAAAAAGAAGTGCTCTGCAAGGCTATACATTTACTGTTACTGCTACTTTTTATGACTTCTCTTTCTATTAAGGTCCTCTCCTATTCATTTTCCAGTCTCTTATTCAAATCAATACATGGTGGCTAAGGTAATATGGACCAGAGCAACCAGATTGTGGAAACCACATACTGGAGAGCTGCTGAATAAAAAAGATTTGAAAAATAAATAAAACAAATTGCAAATTGTCTCAAAATATCACTCTCTACAGCATACTAAAAGCTAACTCAAAGGGGAACAACCCCTTTTAGTGGATAGGAAGCCAGATGGGGAACCCAACCAAGGCAGATACCTTAGTGGGTTAAAAAGGAAACCTTTATTAGAAGAAAGCCAGCCAAATACAGTTTCATTCAGCAAGAGCACCTGCCGACCACCATTTTTTTCAGCAAGACCCCCTCTTTCCATCCCAGGCAGGTCACCTCCACCTTGGCCATCGTGCCATCGTCCCTCCCTATTCCTCCTTTGATCTATGCTGTGCTCTTTCCCCAGGAGGCGACTTCCACTGATCCATCGGTCACCCTTACTCCAGGCTGCAATTTCCCCTGTTCCATTGGCCACTCTTACTCCAGGCTGCAACTTCTTCAGATCCATCGGGCACTGTTACACCAGCCAGTAACTTCCACTGATCAACGCACCATCTGATCCCCTTCTTCGACCCAATGACCTGTTCAGACGATGACGAGTTTCTGCCGGGGGCGGGAATCGAACTCACGACCTTGTGCAGCGGGGGCGGATGCCTTAACCACTTGGCTATCGAGAAGGTCTCCCTTATAAGGGCCTCCAGGGAGCGTATTGACTCTATTAGGCAGAAAATAGCCTGCCGGCACTACCTGTTATATGAAGAGACACCATGGGACGTTCGGTTGTAATGGACACCTGGAACCCCTCCTGGAAGGCATGGCTAGTGTGGCGCCCTGGCTTAGGCGCCTGTTAAATGACCGGGGAGTCCCCAGTTCGAATCCCGGGAGGTTCCTTTTGCAAACCGTGGAGGCATGCTTAAGATGCCCTTTTCTTCAAGCAGTATTAGCCAGTTAATGCTAATGGTCATCCAAAACCGTTGCTGGTACACTGGGCCACTGTGGCGCACCGGCTAAGGCGCCTCTTGAATGGCCGGGGAGACCCGAGTTCGATTCCTAGGTGGTATCTTTTGGAGGCATGCTTAAGATTCCCTTTTCTTCAAGCTGCATTAGCCAGTAAATGCTAATGGTCATCTGTTACCACTCCAGGAAGACCTGGACACTGTGGCGCACCGGTTACGGTGCGTGCTTAATGGCCGGGAGTCCCGAGTTCGAATCCCGACAGGTATCCTTTGCAAAGCTTGGAGGCATGCTTAAGATTCCCTTTTCTTCAATTCTGCATTTGCCGGTTAATGCTAATGGTCATCCGGAACTATACCTGAAACACTTGGCTGCTGTGGCTCACCGGCTAAGGTGCCTGTTAAATGGCCGAGCAGTCCTGAGTTCAAATCCCGGCTGGTGACCTTTGGAAACCTTAGAGGCATGCTTTAGATTTCCTTTTCAAATTGCATGTCTTTAGATGTCTTTCACCCCACATAGGCTGAAATTTGAGTCCCACTTGGGGCTAGTCTGTTCCACACCGGGTTATGTGTTTTTTTTCCATTTGGCTACATTAAAGCAACAGTTCAGTGTAACAATATGGCTGGGTATATACAGACGACGTCACTTTGGTTTGTGTGTTTAACACAGCATAACTAAACACAGATAACCCGATATTTTTTCAAGTTCTGTACAGAACACTACTATGAATAAGCAATTTTCAAGGATAGCCGTGGGCTGAAGCTATGCAAACCCCAAAAGAGGGCAGCAGGGGAGGTGTTTGCTATATGGGGATTCCCCCAAATCGATGTGATGGCAAGGCATGGGCAAGGTAAGGTCAAAGAAAGGTCAAGGTATGGGCAAGGTAAGCACAAGGTATGGGCAATGTGTTAAATGGGAACCCATGACCAGAAGCAGATGCATGGGTAGTTTAAAGGAGTGGTTCACCTCTACGTTAACTTTTTTGTATGGTATAGAATGGCCAATTCTAAGCAACTTTTCAATTGGTCTACATTATTTTTATAGTTTCTGAATTATTTGCCTTTTTCTTCTGACTCTTTCCAGCTTTCAAATGGGGGTCACTGACCCCATCTAAAAAGAAGTGCTCTGCAAGGCTATACATTTACTGTTACTGCTACTTTTTATGACTTCTCTTCTATTCAGGTCCTCTCCTATTCATTTTCCAGTCTCTTATTCAAATCAATACATGGTGGCTAAGGTAATATGGACCAGAGCAACCAGATTGTGGAAACCACATACTGGAGAGCTGCTGAATAAAAAAGATTTGAAAAATAAATAAAACAAATTGCAAATTGTCTCAAAATATCACTCTCTACAGCATACTAAAAGCTAACTCAAAGGGGAACAACCCCTTTTAGTGGATAGGAAGCCAGATGGGGAACCCACCCAAGGCAGATACCTTAGTGGGTTAAAAAGGAAACCTTTATTAGAAGAAAGCCAGCCAAATACAGTTTCATTCAGCAAGAGCACCTGCCGACCACCATTTTTTTCAGCAAGACCCCCTCTTTCCATCCCAGGCAGGTCACCTCCACCTTGGCCATCGTGCCATCGTCCCTCCCTATTCCTCCTTTGATCTACGCTGTGCTCTTTCCCCAGGAGGCGACTTCCACTGATCCATCGGTCACCCTTACTCCAGGCTGCAATTTCCCCTGTTCCATTGGCCACTCTTACTCCAGGCTGCAACTTCTTCAGATCCATCGGGCACTGTTACACCAGCCAGTAACTTCCACTGATCAACGCACCATCTGATCCCCTTCTTCGACCCAATGACCTGTTCAGACGATGACGAGTTTCTGCCGGGGGCGGGAATCGAACTCACGACCTTGTGCAGCGGGGGCGGATGCCTTAACCACTTGGCTATCGAGAAGGTCTCCCTTATAAGGGCCTCCAGGGAGCGTATTGACTCTATTAGGCAGAAAATAGCCTGCCGGCACTACCTGTTATATGAAGAGACACCATGGGACGTTCGGTTGTAATGGACACCTGGAACCCCTCCTGGAAGGCATGGCTAGTGTGGCGCCCTGGCTTAGGCGCCTGTTAAATGACCGGGGAGTCCCCAGTTCGAATCCCGGGAGGTTCCTTTTGCAAACCGTGGAGGCATGCTTAAGATGCCCTTTTCTTCAAGCAGTATTAGCCAGTTAATGCTAATGGTCATCCAAAACCGTTGCTGGTACACTGGGCCACTGTGGCGCACCGGCTAAGGCGCCTCTTGAATGGCCGGGGAGACCCGAGTTCGATTCCTAGGTGGTATCTTTTGGAGGCATGCTTAAGATTCCCTTTTCTTCAAGCTGCATTAGCCAGTAAATGCTAATGGTCATCTGTTACCACTCCAGGAAGGCCTGGACACTGTGGCGCACCGGTTACGGTGCGTGCTTAATGGCCGGGAGTCCCGAGTTCGAATCCCGACAGGTATCCTTTGCAAAGCTTGGAGGCATGCTTAAGATTCCCTTTTCTTCAATCTGCATTTGCCGGTTAATGCTAATGGTCATCCGGAACTATACCTGAAACACTTGGCTGCTGTGGCTCACCGGCTAAGGTGCCTGTTAAATGGCCGAGCAGTCCTGAGTTCAAATCCCGGCTGGTGACCTTTGGAAACCTTAGAGGCATGCTTTAGATTTCCTTTTCAAATTGCATGTCTTTAGATGTCTTTCACCCCACATAGGCTGAAATTTGAGTCCCACTTGGGGCTAGTCTGTTCCACACCGGGTTATGTGTTTTTTTTCCATTTGGCTACATTAAAGCAACAGTTCAGTGTAACAATATGGCTGGGTATATACAGACGACGTCACTTTGGTTTGTGTGTTTAACACAGCATAACTAAACACAGATAACCCGATATTTTTTCAAGTTCTGTACAGAACACTACTATGAATAAGCAATTTTCAAGGATAGCCGTGGGCTGAAGCTATGCAAACCCCAAAAGAGGGCAGCAGGGGAGGTGTTTGCTATATGGGGATTCCCCCAAATCGATGTGATGGCAAGGCATGGGCAAGGTAAGGTCAAAGAAAGGTCAAGGTATGGGCAAGGTAAGCACAAGGTATGGGCAATGTGTTAAATGGGAACCCATGACCAGAAGCAGATGCATGGGTAGTTTAAAGGAGTGGTTCACCTCTACGTTAACTTTTTTGTATGGTATAGAATGGCCAATTCTAAGCAACTTTTCAATTGGTCTACATTATTTTTATAGTTTCTGAATTATTTGCCTTTTTCTTCTGACTCTTTCCAGCTTTCAAATGGGGGTCATTGACCCCATCTAAAAAGAAGTGCTCTGCAAGGCTATACATTTACTGTTACTGCTACTTTTTATGACTTCTCTTTCTATTCAGGTCCTCTCCTATTCATTTTCCAGTCTCTTATTCAAATCAATGCATGGTGGCTAAGGTAATATGGACCAGAGCAACCAGATTGTGGAAACCACATACTGGAGAGCTGCTGAATAAAAAAGATTTGAAAAATAAATAAAACAAATTGCAAATTGTCTCAAAATATCACTCTCTACAGCATACTAAAATCTAACTCAAAGGGGAACAACCCCTTTTAGTGGATAGGAAGCCAGATGGGGAACCCACCCAAGGCAGATACCTTAGTGGGTTAAAAAGGAAACCTTTATTAGAAGAAAGCCAGCCAAATACAGTTTCATTCAGCAAGAGCACCTGCCGACCACCATTTTTTTCAGCAAGACCCCCTCTTTCCATCCCAGGCAGGTCACCTCCACCTTGGCCATCGTGCCATCGTCCCTCCCTATTCCTCCTTTGATCTACGCTGTGCTCTTTCCCAGGAGGCGACTTCCACTGATCCATCGGTCACCCTTACTCCAGGCTGCAATTTCCCCTGTTCCATTGGCCACTCTTACTCCAGGCTGCAACTTCTTCAGATCCATCGGGCACTGTTACACCAGCCAGTAACTTCCACTGATCAACGCACCATCTGATCCCCTTCTTCGACCCAATGACCTGTTCAGACGATGACGAGTTTCTGCCGGGGGCGGGAATCGAACTCACGACCTTGTGCACAGGGGGCGGATGCCTTAACCACTTGGCTATCGAGAAGGTCTCCCTTATAAGGGCCTCCAGGGAGCGTATTGACTCTATTAGGCAGAAAATAGCCTGCCGGCACTACCTGTTATATGAAGAGACACCATGGGACGTTCGGTTGTAATGGACACCTGGAACCCCTCCTGGAAGGCATGGCTAGTGTGGCGCCCTGGCTTAGGCGCCTGTTAAATGACCGGGGAGTCCCCAGTTCGAATCCCGGGAGGTTCCTTTTGCAAACCGTGGAGGCATGCTTAAGATGCCCTTTTCTTCAAGCAGCATTATCCAGTTAATGCTAATGGTCATCCAAAACCGTTGCTGGTACACTGGGCCACTGTGGCGCACCGTCTAAGGCGCCTCTTGAATGGCCGGGGAGACCCGAGTTCGATTCCCAGGTGGTATCTTTTGGAAACCTTGGAGGCATGCTTAAGATTCCCTTTTCTTCAAGCTGCATTAGCCAGTAAATGCTAATGGTCATCTGTTACCACTCCAGGAAGGCCTGGACACTGTGGCGCACCGGCTATCGTGCCTGCTTAATGGCCGGGAGTCCCGAGTTCGAATCCCGACAGGTATCCTTTGCAAAGCTTGGAGGCATGCTTAAGGTTACCTTTTCTTCAATCTGCATTTGCCAGTTAATGCTAATGGTAATCCAAAACCATTGCTGGTACACTGGGCCACTGTGGCGCACCGGCTAAGGCGCCTCTTGAATGGCCGGGGAGACCCGAGTTCGATTCCCAGGTGGTATCTTTTGGAAACCTTGGAGGCATGCTTAAGATTCCCTTTTCTTCAAGCTGCATTAGCCAGTAAATGCTAATGGTCATCTGTTACCAGTCCATCTGTTACCACTGTGGCGCACCGGCTACGGTGCCTGCTTAATGGCCGGCAGTCCTGAGTTCAAATCCCGACAGGTATCCTTTGCAAAGCTTGGAGGCATGCTTAAGATTCCTTTTCTTCAAGCTGCATTAGCCAGTTAATGCTAATGTTCATCCGGAACCACACCGGAAGGCCTGGCCACTGTGGCGCGCCAGGCTATGTTGTCTGTTAAATGGCCGGGGAGTCCCGAGTTTAAAACCCGAGAGGTATCTTTGGCAAACCTTGGAGGCATGCTTTAGATTTCCTTTTCAAATTGCATGTCTTTACATGTCTTTCACCCCACAGAGGCTGAAATTTGAGTCCCACTTGGGGCTAGTCTGTTCCACACCGGGGTATGTGTTTTTTTCCATTTGGCTACATTAAAGCAACAGTTCAGTGCAACAATATGGCTGGGTATATACAGCCGACGTCACTTTGGTTTGTGTGTTTAACACAGCATAACTAAACCCAGATAACCCGATATTTTTTCAAAGTTCTGTACAGAACACTACTCTGAATAAGCAATTTTCAAGGTTAGCCGTGGGCTGAAGCTATGCAAACCCCAAAAGAGGGCAGCAGGGGAGGTGTTTGCTATATGGGGATTCCCCCAAATCGATGTGATGGCAAGGCATGGGCAATGTAAGGTCAAAGAAAGGTCAAGGTATGGGCAAGGTAAGCACAAGGTATGGGCAATGTGTTAAATGGGAACCCATGACCAGAAGCAGATGCATGGGTAGTTTAAAGGAGTGGTTCACCTCTACGTTAACTTTTTTGTATGGTATAGAATGGCCAATTCTAAGCAACTTTTCAATTGGTCTACATTATTTTTTTTATAGTTTCTGAATTATTTGCCTTTTTCTTCTGACTCTTTCCAGCTTTCAAATGGGGGTCACTGACCCCATCTAAAAAGAAGTGCTCTGCAAGGCTATACATTTACTGTTACTGCTACTTTTTATGACTTCTCTTTCTATTCAGGTCCTCTCCTATTCATTTTCCAGTCTCTTATTCAAATCAATACATGGTGGCTAAGGTAATATGGACCAGAGCAACCAGATTGTGGAACCACATACTGGAGAGCTGCTGAATAAAAAAGATTTGAAAAATAAATAAAACAAATTGCAAATTGTCTCAAAATATCACTCTCTACAGCATACTAAAAGCTAACTCAAAGGGGAACAACCCCTTTTAGTGGATAGGAAGCCAGATGGGGAACCCACCCAAGGCAGATACCTTAGTGGGTTAAAAAGGAAACCTTTATTAGAAGAAAGCCAGCCAAATACAGTTTCATTCAGCAAGAGCACCTGCCGACCACCATTTTTTTCAGCAAGACCCCCTCTTTCCATCCCAGGCAGGTCACCTCCACCTTGGCCATCGTGCCATCGTCCCTCCCTATTCCTCCTTGATCTATGCTGTGCTCTTTCCCCAGGAGGCGACTTCCACTGATCCATCGGTCACCCTTACTCCAGGCTGCAACTTCCCCTGTTCCATTGGCCACTCTTACTCCAGGCTGCAACTTCTTCAGATCCATCGGGCACTGTTACACCAGCCAGTAACTTCCACTGATCAACGCACCATCTGATCCCCTTCTTCGACCCAATGACCTGTTCAGACGATGACGAGTTTCTGCCGGGGGCGGGAATCGAACTCACGACCTTGTGCAGCGGGGGCGGATGCCTTAACCACTTGGCTATCGAGAAGGTCTCCCTTATAAGGGCCTCCAGGGAGCGTATTGACTCTATTAGGCAGAAAATAGCCTGCCGGCACTACCTGTTATATGAAGAGACACCATGGGACGTTCGGTTGTAATGGACACCTGGAACCCCTCCTGGAAGGCATGGCTAGTGTGGCGCCCTGGCTTAGGCGCCTGTTAAATGACCGGGGAGTCCCCAGTTCGAATCCCGGGAGGTTCCTTTTGCAAACCGTGGAGGCATGCTTAAGATGCCCTTTTCTTCAAGCAGTATTAGCCAGTTAATGCTAATGGTCATCCAAAACCGTTGCTGGTACACTGGGCCACTGTGGGGCACCGGCTAAGGCGCCTCCTTGAATGGCCGGGGAGACCCGAGTTCGATTCCTAGGTGGTATCTTTTGGAGGCATGCTTAAGATTCCCTTTTCTTTCAAGCTGCATTAGCCAGTAAATGCTAATGGTCATCTGTTACCACTCCAGGAAGGCCTGGACACTGTGGCGCACCGGTTACGGTGCGTGCTTAATGGCCGGGAGTCCCCGAGTTCGAATCCCGACAGGTATCCTTTGCAAAGCTTGGAGGCAATGCTTAAGAATTCCCTTTTCTTCAATCTGCATTTGCCGGTTAATGCTAATGGTCATCCGGAAACTATACCTGAAACACTTGGCTGCTGTGGCTCACCGGCTAAGGTGCCTGTTAAATGGCCGAGCAGTCCTGAGTTCCAAATCCCGGCTGGTGACCTTTGGAAACCTTAGAGGCATGCTTTAGATTTCCTTTCAAATTGCATGTCTTTAGATGTCTTTCACCCCACATAGGCTGAAATTTGAGTCCCACTTGGGGCTAGTCTGTTCCACACCGGGTTATGTGTTTTTTTTCCATTTGGCTACATTAAAGCAACAGTTCAGTGTAACAATATGGCTGGGTATATACAGACGACGTCACTTTGGTTTGTGTGTTTAACACAGCATAACTAAACCCAGATAACCCGATATTTTTTCAAGTTCTGTACAGAACACTACTCTGAATAAGCAATTTTCAAGGATAGCCATGGGCTGAAGCTATGCAAACCCCAAAAGAGGGCAGCAGGGGAGGTGTTTGCTATATGGGGATTCCCCCAAATCGATGTGATGGCAAGGCATGGGCAATGTAAGGTCAAAGAAAGGTCAAGGTATGGGCAAGGTAAGCACAAGGTATGGGCAATGTGTTAAATGGGAACCCATGACCAGAAGCAGATGCATGGGTAGTTTAAAGAGTGGTTCACCTCTACGTTAACTTTTTTGTATGGTATAGAATGGCCAATTCTAAGCAACTTTTCAATTGGTCTACATTATTTTTATAGTTTCTGAATTATTTGCCTTTTTCTTCTGACTCTTTCCAGCTTTCAAATGGGGTCACTGACCCCATCTAAAAAGAAGTGCTCTGCAAGGCTATACATTTACTGTTACTTGCTACTTTTTATGACTTCTCTTTCTATTCAGGTCCTCTCCTATTCATTTTCCAGTCTCTTATTCAAATCAATGCATGGTGGCTAAGGTAATATGGACCCAGAGCAAACCAGATTGTGGAAACCACATCTGGAGAGCTGCTGAAATAAAAACAGGATTTGAAAAATAATAAAGACAAATTGCAAATTGTCTCAAATTTACTCCTCTACAGCATACTAAAATCTAACTCAAAAGGGGACCAACCTTTGTAGTGGAATAGGAAGCCAAGATGGGGAACCCACCCAAAGCAGATACCTTAGTGGGTTAAAAAAGGAAACCTTTATTAGAAGAAGCCAGCCAAATACAGTTTCATTTCAGCAAGAGCACCTGCCGACCACCATTTTTTTCAGCAGACCCTCTTTCCATCCCAGGCAAGGCACCTCCACCTTGCCTCGTGCCAATCGTTCCCTCCTATTCCTCCTTTGATCTACGCTGCGTGCTTCTTTTCCCAGGAGGCGAACTTCCACTGATCCATCCGGTCACCCTTACTCCAGGCTGCAAAATTTCCCTGTTCCATTGGCCAACTCTTAACTCCAGGCTGCAACTTCTTCAGATCCCATCGGGCACTGTTAACCAGCCAGTAACTTCCACTGATCAACGCACCATCTGATACCCTTCTTCGACCCAATGACCTGTTCCAGACGTGAACGAGTTTCCTGGCAGGGCGGAATCGAACTCACGACCTTTGTGCACAGGGGGCGATGCCTTAACCACTTGGTATCGACGAGAAGGTCTCCCTTATAAGGGCCTCCAGGGAGCGTATTGACTCTATTACGGCAGAAAATAGCTGCCGGCACTACCTGTTATATGAAGAGACCACCCGGGAGCGTTCGGGTTGTAATGGACACCTGGAACCCCCTTCCTGGAAGGCATGGGCTAGTGTGGCGCCTGGCCTTAGGTGCCTGTTAATGACCGGGGAGTCCCCCAGTTCGATCCCGGGAGGTTCCTTTTGCAAACCGTGGAGGATGCTTAAGAATGCCCTTTTTCTGCAAGCAGCAATTTATCCAGTTAATGCTAATGGTGATCCAAAACCGTTGCTGGTACACTGGGCCATCCTGTGGGCGCACGCGTCTAAGCAGCCTCTTGAATGGCCGGGGATACCCGAGTTGATTCGCCAGGTGGTATCTTTTGGAAACCTTGGAGGCATGCTTAAGATTCCCTTTTCTCTTCCAAGCTGCATTAGCCGGAGTAAATGCTAATGGTCATCTGTTACAACTCCAAGGAAGGCCTGGTACACTGTGGCGCACCCGCTAAATCGGCCTGCTTAATGGCCGGAAGTCCCCGAGTTCGAATCCCGACAGGTATCCTTTGCAAAGCTTGAGGCATGCTTAAGGGTTACCTTTTATTCAAATGCTGCATTTGGCAGTTATGCTAAATGGTAATCCAAAACCATTGCTGGTACACTGGGCGCCACTGTGGCGCACCGGCAAGGCGCCTCTTGAATGGGCCGGGAGACCGAGTTTCGATTCCCAGGTGTATCTTTGGAAACCTTGAGGCAATGCTTAAGATTCCTTTTCTTCAAGCTGCATAGCCAGTAAATGCTAATGGCATCTGTACCAGTTCCATCTTGTTTTACCACTGTGGCGCGACGCGCTCTATGGTACCACGCTTGCATCTAATGCGCCAGTCCTCGGAGTTCAAAGTCCCCGCGACAGGTATCCGTTGGGCAAGTATGAGAGGCTATGCTTAAGAATTGCCTTTTCTTCAAGCTGGCATTAGCCGCAGTTAATGCAAATTGCGTCATCCCGAACCACACCTATGGACAGCCCTGGCGGCACTGTGCGCGCGCGGCATTAATGTTTGTCCTTTGTTAAATGGCCGGGATCCCGAGGTTTCAAAACCCGAGAGGTATCGTTTGGCAAACCTTGGAGGCATGCTTTAGAATTTCCTTTTCGAATTGCATGTCTTTACATGTCTTTACCCCACAGAGGCCTGAAATTTGAGAGTCCCAGCTTGGGGCTGCTACTTGTTCAACACCTGTTCATCTGAGAAAAGCCTCAGATCAGATTCCCAACGCTCCCTGGATTTCAGTGGGACTTTTAGTATATTAGTGTTTTGTAAAGCTTTGTAAAAGGAGAAGATCTAATGGCTGGGTTGATCTTGTCTGAACACCTCTGCTACAAGTGTACTAGACAGGGTATAATCACAGGTCCTAAGCGCTTTCCTCACTGAACCTCTCACCTTATGATATATCAGCCTTTGCGTAGGGGGGATAGCAAATGTTACTACAAGATTAGCAAACAAAACCATTCCTTGTTTGTCCCAGACCTGATCCAATGTATAGACCCCTGCATCTAACCCGGCCTGAGGGGGATTTACTCTGTCCAAAGGGGCTAGCCTGGCATTGTACCATAGCGGTGTCAGGGGGTCCAATCCTACTGGGTTAGAAAGGTGATGGACCATATTAAGAACTCTACTTTGTAAAGTAAATATAGGGTTATTAAGTTTGATAATAGTTTGTTTTACTCGTACATGTATGGGATGTAAGTGTTATGAGTAGAAAAAAATGGCTTCCCAAGTGAAACACAAGCAACTATAGTGCATGTTCAGTTATGGACCTACCCAGCATAGGGTTGCCACCTTTACTGACAGTGTTAGATGGATTATAGTGGGGTATTATCATTGAGACATCATGCGTTATCTATCTGCATGATGTATTAGCTTAACATTGATTATTCTGCAGTGGTTTTTACTCATTCATGGTGACAGTAACATCACAGTGATGACTGCCTCCTTGCCTTACTTGACCCTAGTAATATGCAGGCCTGGTTTTTTGTGGCAAGGCCCGGCCCTAGGGCAGCAAGATTTTGGGGGTTGTATGCCACCCGGCTATATTATCGGAAGCACTGGGGGATGCACTACTACGCACCGAATCACCAGTGCTACGGGCGCTTGTGAGGGGGGTCCTCTGGTCTAGTGGTGGCTCAAGTAGAAATTCGGGCCTGGTAATAAGATCCCAAGACAAAGTGCACCAATGTCTAAGAATAGGGTTTCCACCCACACCCCTGCAGCATTTTAGTTAATCAGGAATTAACTGGCTACATCACAATGAGTTTGCACTTTGTACAGTGATGGAGAGAGTTAGTTACTTATGTTGGGCCCTAGACTTTCCCATTCAGGAACTCAAAATTGGCACAGAGTGAAAAAAGAATCACAAAAATCACATATTACAGGTAAACAGGCTTACAGTGTACTTGTAAGCAACCATCAGTAAATTATAGAAGTAATTGCAAAGCTGTAGTACAAAACCAGCATTTCAAGGTCCAGAGCTTGCAATTCATAAACCCCTCAGTGACCCCTCCATGCACTGCCAACACTCTCACACCCTTACTGGCACCGTGTATGTAAACCCACAGGCTTCCGCTCTTCCTGTCAAAGTTGGAGCTACTTTCCCAGTGTAACGTGATTCATCTCAGTTCATGGTGATGGCGTCCTGCCATGCTGTACTCATTCCCTATGCCAGTCACAGTTAGTCACTGGCACTGCCCCTAAACTAGCTCGGTGGGGCTGTTTTGCTATGTCCTGGTTGTTGATTACACTATCATCCATATACAATTACTGGCATATCCTTGAGCCACACCAGCAATTTATCTAACTACAGTATATGCAAATACCCAATATGTTTTCAGCCCTGAGAAAACTTGCCAGTTTTTCATCAACAATCATTCATCCCTAGCCTGGAGCATCAGCTTGAAATAGTAGAAAACTACTATTGGTTTTTCATCTGCCAATGGCTACTATACCACAAGTGGGGATCATGTAATAAAATGTGCAAAGTTCACTACATACCCAGTCACCTGTAGCAACCAGTAGTCAGTAGGTAGCATTCAGTCACCACCTATGTAAATACAGGCATCTTACTGTGCTATGGGTTACTGCACTTGGGCAAACATTGAGCCTTTTATTTATAGGGGAAGGTGTTTTCATCACTGTTTTTATTACTGCAAAAAGGCTTTAACCATTTGCCCCAAAGATTCATGATTGTGCAGTTTCAGGTACCAGGAGGTAGCTGTGGTTCTTCCCTGTGCCAGTCCATAAAAACAGGGAGCCTCTGTTTTTGATCTGTCAAGATCTCAAACTCAAAGGAAGATATTAAAGGGTATTTTGCTTTTTATAAGTGTGATAATACACTACACTGTAAACAGCTGTCTGACTATTGTGACTATCGTGGCTCTATGTTGAATGCACCTTTCTCCTTCATTAGCACACCCTTAGACTTCATTGCCTTCAGATGGTAAAAAAAATTCTAACTTGGTGCCATACTATTAGTTCAGGAGCAGCTAAACAGTAACAGGCATAATGGAAGATATCAGTGTGCTCCCCTTTGTCTGTCTCTTGGGTATAAATGTCAGTCTGCAAACAAAAGCTTTAGGGACAAAAATAACATCCGCGAGCTGGATGGCAGGATAAAGCTTAAGCTTTACATACATAGATGGTCCCACAGGCGAAGGTCTGTCTGTGAAACTGAACGTACATGCCAATCGCTCTTTAACACAACAGGTTATCTGCATTTAGATAGACAGAATCATTTTTGATATTTATGTATATTATTTTCTATGTGTAGTATCACTATAATAACAAGAGCAATGAATTATCTGTAAAAAGTATACTCTTTATAACTGCCACTTGACCTATGGCTGGCCTTTATATGCAATAAACCAAATTATCACGAAAAGCATAATTCTATCGAATCATAAGGATAAGCTTACCGCTTGGGTCTGGGTGCTCATGCCCCAGACCTTCAGCATAGGGGAGTTATTCACAACAAAACAGCATTAGGCAGGCACCAATCCGGAACATCCAACAAAAGTAGAATCCAATAGTCAAAAATTGAGTATAAAAAAATATATAATACTTTATTTTACATTACATCTAAAAGGATGGGGACACTTAATCATAGGCTTTTTTCACATTATATATATCATTCATTACGGCTATGGCACATTTTAAGATTACTACAGTGGGCAACTAATCTCCTGAAAATGCTTTCCCATCGGCATTACTGTAAATCGCCAGTGTTATACAAGTTACCTGTGCTTTGCATAGTAGCCTGAAGTTGCAGAAGCTACTGTGCGGAGCATATA
Source organism: Xenopus laevis (assembly GCF_017654675.1). NCBI lineage: Eukaryota > Metazoa > Chordata > Amphibia > Anura > Pipidae > Xenopus > Xenopus laevis. The sequence continues at coordinate 40,975,372 of NC_054387.1, forward strand.
CTTTCTCATTGGCAATTTACATTAATGCTGGTGGAAAGAAATGTTCAAATTTACTGCAGCCGACTAATCTCCAATTGTGCCACCACCATTATAATAAATGGTTAATATAAATTAGCCTGCAGCAGTGTGCGTTTATATGGTCACATAACTCCTCAGTTAATCCGAATAACCTTATAATTGACAGTAGGGGTTACATTATACCTTTAAAACACAATTAATACTCAGAGTTACCTGTATAACTCAGCCTTGAGCCTTTATATGGTCACATAACTCATCAGTTACTTCTAATATCCTTATCATTTACTGTAGGGGTATATTATCCCTTATAATACATTTATACTCAGAGTTACCTTTTTAATTCAGCCTGCAGCCTTGTGCCTTTTTATGGTCACAGAACTCCTTGGTTACCTCAAATATATATAACTTTATAATTTATAGTAGGGGGGTACATTATCCCTTTTAATACACAATTAATACTCAGAGATACCTGTAGGCCTTGTGCCTTTATATGGTCACAGAACCCATCAGTGACTTCTAATAGCCTTAGCCCTGTATAAAGGCATTATGCCTTTATGAAGTCACAACACTCTTCAGCTACTTGTAATAGCCTCATAGTTACAGTAGGGGGTACATTACCCCTTATAATACATGAGTGATACTCGGAGATACCTGTTGAACCCAACCTGCAGCCTTGTGCCTTTATTTGGTCATAAAACTCCCTCAGTGACTTCAAATATCTTTATAAATTACAGGAGGCGGCAAAACAACAAAAATTGCAACTTGCAGCACTTCATGTTAAGGGCTCTTACACAGAATCACTTAAGTTTCCCCACTGGCATTTGGCATGCTAGTCAGTGGAGAGAAAACAAGGGAAGTTTTGTTGCCGGCTGTAGATAAATCACTGGTGGCAACACATACTGTGTGCCATTATGCTAAGGGTAGAAACCTTCTAGTTTAAACTCCACGGGAGATTCAGATTTTTGGGTCAGATCTGATCTTGCCATGCAACACTGCCAACAGCACAAGATTTTTCTACGAACGCCGATCCCCCACAACTGTAATGTAATGTTGGATCAGATAAAGTCTGATGGGCACTGTTACACCAGCCAGTAACTTCCACTGATCAACGCACCATCTGATCCCCTTCTTCGACCCAATGACCTGTTCAGACGATGACGAGTTTCTGCCAGGGGCGGGAATCGAACTCACGACCTTGTGCACCGGGGCGGATGCCTTAACCACTTGACTATCGAGAAGGTCTCCCTTATAAGGGCCTCCAGGGAGCGTATTGACTCTATTAGGCAGAAAATAGCCTGCCGGCACTACCTGTTATATGAAGAGACACCATGGGACGTTCGGTTGTAATGGACACCTGGAACCACTCCTGGAAGGCGTGGCGCCCTGGCTTAGGCGCCTGTTAAATGACCGGGGAGTCCCCAGTTCGAATCCCGGGAGGTTCCTTTTGCAAACCGTGGAGGCATGCTTAAGATGCCCTTTTCTTCAAGCAGCATTATCCAGTTAATGCTAATGGTCATCCAAAACCGTTGCTGGTACACTGGGCCACTGTGGCGCACCGTCTAAGGCGCCTCTTGAATGGTCGGGGAGACACGAGTTCGATTCCCAGGTGTTATCTCTTGGAAACCTTGGAGGCATGCTTAAGATTCCCTTTTCTTCAAGCTGCATTAGCCAGTAAATGCTAATGGTCATCTGTTACCACTCCAGGAAGGCCTGGACACTGTGGTGCACCGGCTATCGTGCCTGCTTAATGGCCGGGAGTCCCGAGTTCGAATCCCGACAGGTATCCTTTGCAAAGCTTGGAGGCATGCTTAAGGTTACCTTTTCTTCAATCTGCATTTGCCAGTTAATGCTAATGGTAATCCAAAACCATTGCTGGTACACTGGGCCACTGTGGCGCACCGGCTAAGGCGCCTCTTGAATTGCCGGGGAGACCCGAGTTCGATTCCCAGGTGGTATCTTTTGGAAACCTTGGAGGCATGCTTAAGATTCCCTTTTCTTCAAGCTGCATTAGCCAGTAAATGCTAATGGTCATCTGTTACCGCTCCATCTGTTACCACTGTGGCGCACCGGCTACGGTGCCTGCTTAATGGCCGGCAGTCCCGAGTTCAAATCCCGACAGGTATCCTTTGCAAAGCTTGGAGGCATGCTTAAGATTACCTTTTCTTCAAGCTGCATTAGCCAGTTAATGCTAATGTTCATCCGGAACCACACCGCCTGGCCACTGTGGCGCGCCAGCTTGTCTGTTAAATGGCCGGGGAGTCCCGAGTTCAAAACCCGAGAGGTATCTTTGGCAAACCTTGGAGCATGCTTTAGATTTCCTTTTCAAATTGCATGTCTTTATATGTCTTTCACCCCACAGAGGCTGAAATTTGAGTCCCACTTGGGGCTAGTCTGTTCCACACCGGGTATGTGTTTTTTTTCCATTTGGCTACATTAAAGCAACAGTTCAGTGTAACAATATGGCTGGGTATATACAGCCGACGTCACTTTGGTTTGTGTGTTTAACACAGCATAACTAAACACAGATAACCCGATATTTTTTTTAAATTCTGTACAGAACACTACTCTGAATAAGCAATTTTCAAGGTTAGCCGTGGGCTGAAGCTATGCAAACCCCAAAAGAGGGCAGCAGGGGAGGTGTTTGCTATATGGGGATTCCCCCAAATCGATGTGATGGCAAGGCATGGGCAATGTAAGGTCAAAGAAAGGTCAAGGTATGGGCAAGGTAAGCACAAGGTATGGCAATGTGTTAAATGGGAACCCATGACCAGAAGCAGATGCATGGGTAGTTTAAAGGAGTGGTTCACCTCTACGTTAACTTTTTTGTATGGTATAGAATGGGCAATTCTAAGCAACTTTTCAATTGGTCTACATATTTTTTTATAGTTTCTGAATTATTTGCCTTTTTCTTCTGACTCTTTCCAGCTTTCAAATGGGGTCACTGACCCCATCTAAAAAGAAGTGCTCTGCAAGGCTATACATTTACTGTTACTGCTACTTTTTATGACTTCTCTTTCTATTCAGGTCCTCTCCTATTCATTTTCCAGTCTCTTATTCAAATCAATGCATGGTGGCTAAGGTAATATGGACCAGAGCAACCAGATTGTGGAAACCACATACTGGAGAGCTGCTGAATAAAAAAGATTTGAAAAATAAATAAAACAAATTGCAAATTGTCTCAAAATATCACTCTCTACAGCATACTAAAAGCTAACTCAAAGGGGAACAACCCCTTTTAGTGGATAGGAAGCCAGATGGGGAACCCACCCAAGGCAGATACCTTAGTGGGTTAAAAAGGAAACCTTTATTAGAAGAAAGCCAGCCAAATACAGTTTCATTCAGCAAGAGCACCTGCCGACCACCATTTTTTTCAGCAAGACCCCCTCTTTCCATCCCAGGCAGTCACCTCCACCTTGGCCATCGTGCCCATCGTCCCTCCCTATTCCTCCTTTGATCTACGCTGTGCTCTTTCCCCAGGAGGCGACTTCCACTGATCCATCGGTCACCTTACTCCAGGCTGCAATTTCCCCTGTTTCCATTGGCCACTCTTACTCCAGGCTGCAACTTCTTCAGATCCATCGGGCACTGTTACACCAGCATAATTCCCACTATCAACGCACCATCTGATCCCCTTCTTCGACCCAATGACCTGTTCAGACGATGACGAGTTTCTGCCGGGGGCGGGAATCGAACTCACGACCTTGTGCACAGGGGGCGGATGCCTTAACCACTTGGCTATCGAGAAGGTCTCCCTTATAAGGGCCTCCAGGGAGCGTATTGACTCTATTAGGCAGAAAATAGCCTGCCGGCACTACCTGTTATATGAAGAGACACCATGGGACGTTCGGTTGTAATGGACACCTGGAACCCCTCCTGGAAGGCATGGCTAGTGTGGCGCCCTGGCTTAGGCGCCTGTTAAATGACCGGGGAGTCCCCAGTTCGAATCCCGGGAGGTTCCTTTTGCAAACCGTGGAGGCATGCTTAAGATGCCCTTTTCTTCAAGCAGCATTATCCAGTTAATGCTAATGGTCATCCAAAACCATTGCTGGTACACTGGGCCACTGTGGCGCACCGTCTAAGGCGCCTCTTGAATAGCCGGGGAGACCCGAGTTCGATTCCCAGGTGGTATCTTTTGGAAACCTTGGAGGCATGCTTAAGATTCCCTTTTCTTCAAGCTGCATTAGCCAGTAAATGCTAATGGTCATCTGTTACCACTCCAGGAAGGCCTGGACACTGTGGCGCACCGGCTATCGTGCCTGCTTAATGGCCGGGAGTCCCGAGTTCGAATCCCGACAGGTATCCTTTGCAAAGCTTGGAGGCATGCTTAAGGTTACCTTTTCTTCAATCTGCATTTGCCAGTTAATGCTAATGGTAATCCAAAACCATTGCTGGTACACTGGGCCACTGTGGCGCACCGGCTAAGGCGCCTCTTGAATGGCCGGGGAGACCCGAGTTCGATTCCCAGGTGGTATCTTTTGGAAACCTTGGAGGCATGCTTAAGATTCCCTTTTCTTCAAGCTGCATTAGCCAGTAAATGCTAATGGTCATCTGTTACAACTCCATCTGTTACCACTGTGGCGCACCGGCTACGGTGCCTGCTTAATGGCCAGCAGTCCCGAGTTCAAATCCCGACAGGTATCCTTTGCAAAGCTTGGAGGATGCTTAAGATTACCTTTTCTTCTAGCTGCATTAGCCAGTTAATACTAATGTTCATCCGGAACCACACCGGGATGGCCTGGCCACTGGTGGCGCGCCAGCTATGTTCTCTGTTAAATGGCCGGGGAGTCCCGAGTTCAAAACCCGAGAGGCTATCTTTGGCAAACCTTGGAGTCATGCTTTAGATTTCCTTTTCAAATTGCATGTCTTTATATGTCTTTCACCCCACAGAGGCTGAAATTTGAGTCCCACTTGGGGCTAGTCTGTTCCACACCGGGGTATGTGTTTTTTTTCCATTTGGCTACATTAAAGCAAACAGTTCAGTGTAACAATATGGCTGGGTATATACAGCCGACGTCACTTTGGTTTGTGTGTTTAACACAGCATAACTAAACCCAGATAACCCGATATTTTTTAAATTCTGTACAGAACACTACTCTGGAATAAGCAATTTTCAAGGTTAGCCGTGGGCTGAAGCATATGCAAACCCCAAAAGAGGGCAGCAGGGAGGTGCCTTTTCTTCTGACTCTTTCCAGCTTTCAAATGGCGGGTCGACTGACCCCATCTAAAAAGAAGTGCTCATGCAAGGCTATACACTTTACTGTTACTGCTACTTTTTATGACTTCTCTTTCTATTCAGGTCCTCTCCTATTCATTTTCAGTCTCTTATTCAAATCAATACATGGTGGCTAAGGTTAATATGGACCAGAGCAACCAGATTGTGGAAACCCACATACTGGAAGAGCTGACTGAATAAAAAGATTTGAAAAATAAATAAAACCAAATTGCAAATTGTCTCAAAATATCACTCTCTACAGCATACTTAAAAGCTAACTCAAAGGGGAACAACCCCTTTTAGTGGATAGGAAGCCAGATGGGGAACCCACCCAAGGCAGATACCTTAGTGGCGTTAAAAAGGAAACCTTTATTAGAAGAAAGCCAAGCCAATACAGTTTCATTCAGCAAGAGCACCTGACCGACCACCATTTTTTTCAGCAAGACCCCCTCTTTTCCATCCCAGGCAGGTCACCTCCACTTGGCCATCGTGCCATCGTCCCTCCCTATTCCTCCTTTGATCTACGCTGCTGCTCTTTCCCAGGAGGCGAACTTCCACTGATCCATCGGTCTCCCTTACTCCAGGCTGCAATTTCCCCTGTTCCATTGGCCACTCTTACTCCAGGCCTGCAACTCTTTCAGATCCATCGGACACTGTTACACCAGCCAGTAACTTCCACTGATACAACGCACCATCTGATCCCCTTCTTCGACCAATGACCTGTTCAGACGATGAGTTTCTGCCGGGGGCGGGAATCGAAACTCACGACCTTGTGCACCGGGGGTGGATGCCTTAACCACTTGGCTATCGAGAAGGTCTCCCTTATAAGGGCCTCCAGGGAGCGCATTGACTCTATTAGGCAGAAAATAGCCTGCCGGCACTACCTGTTATATGAATAGACACCATGGACGTTCGGTTGTAATGGACACCTGGAACCCCTCCTGGAAGCGTGGCGCCCTGGCTTAGGCGCCTGTTTACCGGGGAGTCCCCAGTCGAATCCGGGAGGTTCCTTTTGCAAACCGTGGAGGCATGCTTAAGATGCCCTTTGCTTCAAGCAGCATTATCCAGTCAATGCTAATGGTCATCCAAAACCATTGCTGCTACACTGGGCCACTGTGGCGCACCGGCTAAGGCGCCTCTTGAATGGCCGGGAGACCCGAGTTCGATTCCCAGGTGGTATCTTTTAGGAAACCTTGGAGGCATGCTTAAGATTCCCTTTTCTTCAAGCTGCATTAGCCAGTAAATGCTAATGGTCATCTGTTACCACTCCAGGAAGGCCTGGACACTGTGGCGGCACCGGCTATTCGTGCCTGCTTAATGGCCGGAAGTCCCGAGTTCGAATCCCGACAGGTATCCTTTGCAAAAGCTTGGAGGCATGCTTAAGATTCCCTTTCTTCAATCTGCATTTGCCGGTTAATGCTAATGGTCATCGCGGAACTATACCTGAAACACTTGGCTGCTGTGGCTCACCGGCTAAGGTGCCTGTTAAAATGGCCCGAGCAGTCCCGAGTTCAAATCCCGGCTGGTGACCTTTGGCAAACCTTAGAGGCATGCTTTAGATTTCCTTTTCAAATTTCATGTCTTTAGTTGTCTTTCACCCCACATAGGCTGAAATTTGAGTCCCACTTGGGGCTAGTCCTGTTCCACACCGGGTTATGTGTTTTTTTCCATTTGGCTACATTAAAGCAACAGTTCAGTGAACAAATATGGCTGGGGTATCATACAGACGACGTCACTTTGGTTTGTGTGTTTAACACGCATAACTAAACACCAGATAACCCCGATATTTTTCAAGTTCTGTACAGAACACTACTATGAATAAGCAATTTTCAAGGATTAGCCGTGGGCTGAAGCTATGCAAACCCCAAAAGAGGGCAGCAGGGGAGGTGTTTGCTATATGGGGATTCCCCAAATCGATGTGATGGCAAGGCATGGGCAAGGTAAGCGTCAAAGAAAGGTCAAGGTATGGGCAAGGTATAGCACAAGGTATGGGCAATGTGTTAAATGGGAACCCATGACCAGAAGCAGATGCATGGGTAGTTTAAAGGAGTGGGTTCACCTCTACGTTAACTTTTTTGTATGGTATAGAATGGGCAATTCTAAGCAACTTTTCAAATTGGTCTACATTATTTTATAGTTTCTGAATTATTTGCCTTTTCTTCTGACTCTTTCCAGCTTTCAAATGGGGGTCATTGACCCCATCTAAAAGAAGTGCTCTGCAAGGCTATACAATTTACTGTTACTGCCTACTTTTATGACTTCTCTTTCTATTCAGGTCCTCTCCTATTCATTTTCCAGTCTCTTATTCAAATCAATGCATGGTGGCTAAGGTAATATGGACCAGAGCAACCAGATTGTGGAAACCACATACTGGAGAGCTGCTGAATAAAAAAGATTTGAAAAATAAATAAAACAAATTGCAAATTGTCTCAAATATCACTCTCTACAGCATACTAAAATCTAACTCAAGGGGAACAACCCCTTTTAGTGGATAGGAAGCCAGATGGGGAACCCACCCAAGGCAGATACCTTAGTGGGTTAAAAAGGAAACCTTTATTAGAAGAAAGCCAGCCAAATACAGTTTCATTCAGCAAGAGCACCTGCCGACCACCATTTTTTTCAGCAAGACCCCCTCTTTCCATCCCAGGCAGGTCACCTCCACCTTGGCCATCGTGCCATCGTCCCTCCCTATTCCTCCTTTGATCTACGCTGTGCTTTTTTCCCAGGAGGCGACTGTGGCGCACCGGCTAAGGTGCCTCTTGAATGGCCGGGGAGACCCGAGTTCGATTCCCAGGCGGTATCTTTTGGAGGCATGCTTAAGATTCCCTTTTCTTCAAGCTGCATTAGCCAGTAAATGCTAATGGTCATCTGTTACCACTCCATATGTTACCACTGTGGCGCACCGGCTATTGTGCCTGCTTAATGGCCGGCAGTCCCGAGTTCAAATCCCGACAGGTATCCTTTGCAAAGCTTGGAGGCATGCTTAAGATTACCTTTTCTTCAAGCTGCATTAGCCAGTTAATGCTAATGTCATCCGGAACCACACAGGAAGGCCTGGCCACTTGTGGCGCGGCCAGCTATGTGTGCTGTTAAATGGCCAGGGATAGTCCTGAGTTCAAAACACCGAGAGGTATCTTTGGCAAACCTTGGAGGCATGCTTTAGATTTCCTTTTCAAATTGCATGTCTTTATAATGTCTTCACCCACAGAGGCTGAAATTTGAGTCCCACTTGGGGCTAGTCTGTTCCACACCGGGTATGTGTTTTTTTCCATTTGGCTACATTAAAGCAACAGTTTCAGTGTAACAATATGGGCTGGGTATATACAGCCGACGTCACTTTGGTTTGTGTGTTTAACACAGCATAACTAAACCCAGCATAACCCGATATTTTTTTAAATTCTGTACAGAACACTACTCTGAATAAGCAATTTTCTAAGGTTAGCCGTGGGCTGAAGCTATGCAAACCCCAAAAGAGGGCAGCAGGGGAGGTGTTTGCTATATGGGATTCCCCCAAATCGAGTGCTGATGGCAGGCATGGGCAAGTAAGGTCAAAGAAAGGTCAAGGTATGGGCAAGGTAAGCCAAGGTATGGCAATGTGTTAAATGGGAACCCATGACCAGAAGCAGATGCATGGGTAGTTTAAAGGAGTGGTTCACCTCTACGTTAACTTTTTTGTATGTATAGAATGGCAATTCTAAGCAACTTTTTCAATTGGTCTACATTATTTTTTATAGTTTCTGAATTATTTGCCTTTTTCTTCTGACTCTTCCAGCTTTCAAATGGGGTCACTGACCCCATCTAAAAAGAAGTGCTCTGCAAGGCTATACCATTTACTGTTACTGCTACTTTTTATGAACTTCTCTTTCTATTCAGGTCCTCTCCTATTCATTTTCCAGTCTCTTATTTCAAATCAATACATGGTGGCTAAGGTAATATGGACCAGAGCAACCAGATTGTGGAAACCACATACTGGAGAGCTGCTGAATAAAAAAGATTTGAAAAATAAATAAAACAAATTGCAAATTGTCTCAAAATATCACTCTCTACAGCATACTAAAAGCTAACTCAAAGGGGAACAACCCCTTTTAGTGGATAGGAAGCCAGATGGGGAACCCACCCAAGGCAGATACCTTAGTGGGTTAAAAAGGAAACCTTTATTAGAAGAAAGCCAGCCAAATACAGTTTCATTCAGCAAGAGCACCTGCCGACCACCATTTTTTTCAGCAAGACCCCCTCTTTCCATCCCAGGCAGGTCACCTCCACCTTGTCCATCGTGCCATCGTCCCTCCCTATTCCTCCTGTGATCTACGCTGTGCTCTTTCCCCAGGAGGCGACTTCCACTGATCCATCGGTCACCCTTACTCCAGGCTGCAACTTCCCCTGTTCCATTGGCCACTCTTACTCCAGGCTGCAACTTCTTCAGATCCATCGGGCACTGTTACACCAGCCAGTAACTTCCACTGATCAACGCACCATCTGAATCCCCTTCTTCGACCCAATGACCTGTTCAGACGATGACGAGTTTCTGCCGGGGGCGGGAATCGAACTCACGACCTTGTGCAGCGGGGGGCGGATGCCTTAACCACTTGGCTATCGAGAAGTCTCCTTTAAGGGCCTCCAGGGAGCGTATTGACTCTATTAGGCAGAAATAGCCTGCCGGCACTACCTGTTATATGAAGAGACACCATGGGACGTTCGGTTGTAATGGACACCTGGAACCCCTCCTGGAAGGCATGTCTAGTGCGGCTAGCTTAGGCGCCTGTTAAATGACCGGGGAGTCCCCAGTTCGAATCCCGGGAGGTTCCTTTGCAAACCGTGGAGGCATGCTTAAGATGCCCTTTTCTTCAAGCAGTATTAGCCAGTTAATGCTAATGGTCATCCAAAACCGTTGCTGGTACACTGGGCCACTGTGGCGCACCGGCTAAGGCGCCTCTTGAATGGACGGGGAGACCCGAGTTCGATTCCTAGGTGGTATCTTTGGAAACCTTGGAGGCATGCTTAAGATTCCCTTTTCTTCAAGCTGCATTAGCCAGTAAATGCTAATGGTCATCTGTTACCACTCCAGGAAGGCCTGGACACTGTGGCGCACCGGCTATCATGCCTGCTTAATGGCCGGGAGTCCCGAGTTCGAATCCCGACAGGTATCCTTTGCAAAGCTTGGAGGCATGCTTAAGGTTACCTTTTCTTCAATCTGCATTTGCCAGTTAATGCTAATGGTAATCCAAAACCATTGCTGGTACACTGGGCCACTGTGGCGCACCGGCTAAGGCGCCTCTTGAATGGCCGGGGAGACCCAAGTTCGATTCCCAGGTGGTATCTTTTGGAAACCTTGGAGGCATGCTTAAGATTCCCTTTTCTTCAAGCTGCATTAGCCAGTAAATGCTAATGGTCATCTGTTACCACTGTTACCACTGTGGCGCACCGGCTACGGTGCCTGCTTAATGGCCGGCAGTCCCGAGTTCAAATCCCGACAGGTATCCTTTGCAAAGCTTGGAGGCATGCTTAAGATTACCTTTTCTTCAAGCTGCATTAGCCAGTTAATGCTAATTTTCATCCGGAACCACACCGTGAAGGCCTGGCCACTGTGGCGCGCCAGCTATGTTGTCTGTTAAATGGCCGGGGAGTCCCGAGTTCAAAACCCGAGAGGTATCTTTGGCAAACCTTGGAGTCATGCTTTAGATTTCCTTTTCAAATTGCATGTCTTTATATGTCTTTCACCCCACAGAGGCTGAAATTTGAGTCCCACTTGGGGCTAGTCTGTTCCACACCGGGGTATGTGTTTTTTTTCCATTTGGCTACATTAAAGCAACAGTTCAGTGTAACAATATGGCTGGGTATATACAGCCGACGTCACTTTGGTTTGTGTGTTTAACACAGCATAACTAAACCCAGATAACCCGATATTTTTTTAAATTCTGTACAGAACACTACTCTGAATAAGCAATTTTCAAGGTTAGCCGTGGGCTGAAGCTATGCAAACCCCAAAAGAGGGCAGCAGGGGAGGTGTTTGCTATATGGGGATTCCCCCAAATCGATGTGATGGCAAGGCATGGGCAAGGTAAGGTCAAAGAAAGGTCAAGGTATGGGCAAGGTAAGCACAAGGTAATGGGCAATGTGTTAAATGGGAACCCATGACCAGAAAGCAGATGCATGGGTAGTTTAAAGGAGTGGTTCACCTCTACGTTAACTTTTTGTATGGTATAGAATGGCCAATTCTAAGCAACTTTTCAATTGGTCTACATTATTTTTATAGTTTCTAAATTATTTGCCATTTTCTTCTGACTCTTTCCAGCTTTCAAATGGGGGTCATTGACCCCATCTAAAAAGAAGTGCTCTGCAAGGCTATACATTTACTGTTACTGCTACTTTTTATGACTTCTCTTTCTATTCAGGTCCTCTCCTATTCATTTTCCAGTCTCTTATTCAAATCAATGCATGGTGGCTAAGGTAATATGGACCAGAGCAACCAGATTGTGGAAACCACATACTGGAGAGCTGCTGAATAAAAAAGATTTGAAAAATAAATAAAACAAATTGCAAATTGTCTCAAAATATTACTCTCTACAGCATACTAAAATCTAACTCAAAGGGGAACAACCCCTTTTAGTGGATAGGAAGCCAGATGGGGAACCCACCCAAGGCAGATACCTTAGTGGGTTAAAAAGGAAAACCTTTATTAGAAGAAAGCCAGCCAAATACAGTTTCATTCAGCAAGAGCACCTGCCGACCACCATTATTTTCAGCAAGACCCCCTCTTTCCATCCCAGGCAGGTCACCTCCAACCTGGCCATCGTGCCATCGTCCCTCCCTATTCCTCCCTTTGATCTACGCTGTGCTCTTTTCCCAGGAGGCGACTTCCACTGATCCATCGGTCACCCTTACTCCAGGCTGCAATTTCCCCAGTTCCATTGGCCACTCTTACTCCAGGCTGCAACTTCTTCAGATCCATCGGGCACTGTTACACCAGCCAGTAACTTCCACTGATCAACGCACCATCTGATACCCTTCTTCGACCCAATGACCTGTTCAGACGATGACGAGTTTCTGCAGGGGGCGGGAATCGAACTCACGACCTTGTGCACAGGGGGCGGATGCCTTAACCACTTGGCTATCGAGAAGGTCTCCCTTATAAGGGCCTCCAGGGAGCGTATTGACTCTATTAGGCAGAAAATAGCCTGCCGGCACTACCTGTTATATGAAGAGACACCATGGGACGTTCGGTTGTAATGGACACCTGGAACCCCTCCTGGAAGGCATGGCTAGTGTGGCGCCCTGGCTTAGGTGCCTGTTAAATGACCGGGGAGTCCCCAGTTCGAATCCCGGGAGGTTCATTTTGCAAACCGTGGAGGCATGCTTAAGATGCCCTTTTCTGCAAGCAGCATTATCCAGTTAATGCTAATGGTCATCCAAAACCGTTGCTGGTACACTGGGCCACTGTGGCGCACCGTCTAAGGCGCCTCTTGAATGGCCGGGGAGACCCGAGTTCGATTCCCAGGTGGTAATCTTTTGGGAAACCTTGGAAGGCATGCTTAAGATTCCCTTTTCTTCAAGCTGCATTAGCCAGTAAATGCTAATGGTCATCTGTTACCACTCCAGGAAGGCCTGGACACTGTGGCGCACCGGCTATTGTGCCTGCTTAATGGCCGGGAGTCCCGAGTTCGAATCCCGACAGGTATCCTTTGCAAAGCTTGGAGGCATGCTTAAGGTTACCTTTTCTTCAATCTGCATTTGCCAGTTAATGCTAATGGTAATCCAAAACCATTGCTGGTACACTGGGCCACTGTGGCGCACCGGCTAAGGCGCCTCTTGAATGGCCGGGGAGACCCGAGTTCGATTCCCAGGTGGTATCTTTTGGAAACCTTGGAGGCATGCTTAAGATTCCCTTTTCTTCAAGCTGCATTAGCCAGTAAATGCTAATGGTCATCTGTTACCAGTCCATCTGTTACCACTGTGGCGCACCGGCTATGGTGCCTGCTTAATGGCCGGCAGTCCTGAGTTCAAATCCCGACAGGTATCCTTTGCAAAGCTTGGAGGCATGCTTAAGATTGCCTTTTCTTCAAGCTGCATTAGCCAGTTAATGCTAATGGTCATCCGGAACCACACCATGAAGGCCTGGCCACTGTGGCGCGCCGGCTATGTTGTCTGTTAAATGGCCGGGGAGTCCCGAGTTCAAAACCCGAGAGGTATCTTTGGCAAACCTTGGAGGCATGCTTTAGATTTCCTTTTCAAATTGCATGTCTTTACATGTCTTTCACCCCACAGAGGCTGAAATTTGAGTCCCACTTGGGGCTAGTCTGTTCCACACCGGGGTATGTGTTTTTTTTCCATTTGGCTACATTAAAGCAACAGTTCAGTGCAACAATATGGCTGGGTATATACAGCCGACGTCACTTTGGTTTGTGTGTTTAACACAGCATAACTAAACCCAGATAACCCGATATTTTTTCAAGTTCTGTACAGAACACTACTCTGAATAAGCAATTTTCAAGGTTAGCCGTGGGCTGAAGCTATGCAAACCCCAAAAGAGGGCAGCAGGGGAGGTGTTTGCTATATGGGGATTCCCCAAATCGATGTGATGGCAAGGCATGGGCAATGTAAGGTCAAAGAAAGGTCAAGGTATGGGCAAGGTAAGCACAAGGTATGGGCAATGTGTTAAATGGGAACCCATGACCAGAAGCAGATGCATGGGTAGTTTAAAGGAGTGGTTCACCTCTACGTTAACTTTTTTGTATGGTATAGAATGGCCAATTCTAAGCAACTTTTCAATTGGTCTACATTATTATTTTTTTTATAGTTTCTGAATTATTTGCCTTTTTCTTCTGACTCTTTCCAGCTTTCAAATGGGGGTCACTGACCCCATCTAAAAAGAAGTGCTCTGCAAGGCTATACATTTACTGTTACTGCTACTTTTTATGACTTCTCTTTCTATTCAGGTCCTCTCCTATTCATTTTCCAGTCTCTTATTCAAATCAATACATGGTGGCTAAGGTAATATGGACCAGAGCAACCAGATTGTGGATACCACATACTGGAGAGCTGCTGAATAAAAAAGATTTGAAAAATAAATAAAACAAATTGCAAATTGTCTCAAAATATCACTCTCTACAGCATACTAAAAGCTAACTCAAAGGGGAACAACCCCTTTTAGTGGATAGGAAGCCAGATGGGGAACCCACCCAAGGCAGATACCTTAGTGGGTTAAAAAGGAAACTTTATTAGAAGAAAGCCAGCCAATACAGTTTCATTCAGCAAGAGCACCTGCCGACCACCATTTTTTTCAGCAAGACCCCCTCTTTCCATCCCAGGCAGGTCACCTCCACCTTGTCCATCGTGCCATCGTCCCTCCCTATTCCTCCTGTGATCTACGCTGTGCTCTTTCCCCAGGAGGCGACTTCCACTGATCCATCGGTCACCCTTACTCCAGGCTGCAACTTCCTCTGTTCCATTGGCCACTCTTACTCCAGGCTGCAACTTCTTCAGATCCATCGGGCACTGTTACACCAGACAGCAACTTCCACACACCATCTGATCCCCTTCTTCGACCCAATGACATGTTCAGACGATGACGAGTTTCCGCCGGGGGCGGGAATCGAACTCACAACCTTGTGCACCGGGGGCGGATGCCTTAGCCACTTGGCTATCGAGAAGGTCTCCCTTATAAGGGCCTCCAGGGAGCGTATTGACTCTATTAGGCAGAAAATTGCCTGCCGGCACTACCTGTTATATGAAGAGACACCATGGGACGTTCGGTTGTAATGGACACCTGGAACCCCTCCTGGAAGGCATGGCTAGTGTGGCGCCCTGGCTTAGGCGCCTGTTAAATGACCGGGGAGTCCCCAGTTCGAATCCCGGGAGGTTCCTTTTGCAAACCGTGGAGGCATGCTTAAGATGCCCTTTTCTTCAAGCAGCATTATCCAGTTAATGCTAATGGTCATCCAAAACCGTTGCTGGTACACTGGGCCACTGTGGCGCACCGGCTAAGGCGCCTCTTGAATGGCCGGGGAGACCCGAGTTTGATTCCCAGGTGGTATCTTTTGGAAACCTTGGAGGCATGCTTAAGATTCCCTTTTCTTCAAGCTGCATTAGCCAGTAAATGCTAATGGTCATCTGTTACCTCTCCAGGAAGGCCTGGACACGGTGGCGCACCGGCTATGGTGCCTGCTTAATGGCCGGGAGTCCCGAGTTCGAATCCCGACAGGTATCCTTTGCAAAGCTTGGAGGCATGCTTAAGATTGCCTTTTCTTCAAGCTGCATTAGCCAGTTAATGCTAATGGTCATCCGGAACCACACCATGAAGGCCTGGCTACTGTGGCGCGCCGGCTATGTTGTCTGTTAAATGGCCGGGGAGTCCCGAGTTCAAAACCCGAGAGGTATCTTTGGCAAACCTTGGAGGCATGCTTTAGATTTCCTTTTCAAATTGCATGTCTTTACATGTCTTTCACCCCACACAGGCTGAAATTTGAGTCCCACTTGGGGCTAGTCTGTTCCACACCGGGGTATGTGTTTTTTTCCATTTGGCTACATTAAAGCAACAGTTCAGTGCAACAATATGGCTGGGTATATACAGCCGACGTCACTTTGGGTTTGTGTGTTTAACACAGCATAACTAAACCAAGATAACCCGATATTTTTTCAAGTTCTGTACAGAACACTACTCTGAATAAGCAATTTTCAAGGTTAGCCGTGGGCTGAAGCTATGCAAACCCCAAAAGAGGGCAGCAGGGGAGGTGTTTGCTATATGGGGATTCCCCCAAATCGATGTGATGGCAAGGCATGGGCCATGTAAGGTCAAAGAAAGGTCAAGGTATGGGCAAGGTAAGCACAAGGTATGGGCAATGTGTTAAATGGGAACCCATGACCAGAAGCAGATGCATGGGTAGTTTAAAGGAGTGGTTCACCTCTATGTTAACTTTTTTGTATGGTATAGAATGGCCAATTCTAAGCAACTTTTCAATTGGTCTACATTATTTTTTTATAGTTTCTGAATTATTTGCCTTTTTCTTCTGACTCTTTCCAGCTTTCAAATGGGGTCACTGACCCCATCTAAAAAGAAGTGCTCTGCAAGGCTATACATTTACTGTTACTGCTACCTTTTTATGACTTCTCTTTCTATTAAGGTCCTCTCCTATTCATTTTCCAGTCTCTTATTCAAATCAATACATGGTGGCTAAGGTAATATGGACCAGAGCAACCAGATTGTGGAAACCACATACTGGAGAGCTGCTGAATAAAAAGATTTGAAAAATAAATAAAACAAATTGCAAAATTGTCTCAAAATATCACTCTCTACAGCATACTAAAAGCTAACTCAAAGGGGAACAACCCCTTTTAGTGGATAGGAAGCCAGATGGGGAACCCACCCAAGGCAGATACCTAGTGGGTTAAAAAGGAAACCTTTATTAGAAGAAAGCCAGCCAAATACAGTTTCATTCAGCAAGAGCACCTGCCGACCACCATTTTTTTCAGCAAGACCCCCTCTTTCCATCCCAGGCAGGTCACCTCCACCTTGGCCATCGTGCCATCGCCCCTCCCTATTCCTCCTTTGATCTACACTGTGGCTCTTTCCCCAGGAGGCGACTTCCACTGATCCATCGGTCACCCTTACTCCAGGCTGCAATTTCCCCTGTTCCATTGGCCACTCTTACTCCAGGCTGCAACTTCTTCAGATCCCATCGGGCACTGTTACACCAGCCAGTAACTTCCACTGATCACGCATCATCTGATCCCCTTCTTCGACCCAATGACCTGTTCAGACGATGACGAGTTTCTGCCGGGCGGGAATCGAACTCACGACCTTGTGCAGCGGGGGCGGATGCCTTAACCACTTGGCTATCGAGAAGGTCTCCCTTATAAGGGCCTCCAGGGAGCGTATGACTCTATTAGGCAGAAAATAGCCTGCCGGCACTACCTGTTATATGAAGAGACACCATGGGATGTTCGGTTGTAATGGACACCTGGAACCCCTCCTGGAAGGCATGGCTAGTGTGGAGCCCTGGCTTAGGCGCCTGTTAAATGACCGGGGAGTCCCCAGTTCGAATCCCGGGAGGTTCCTTTTGCAAACCGTGGAGGCATGCTTAAGATGCCCTTCTCTTCAAGCAGTATTAGCCAGTTAATGCTAATGGTCATCCAAAACCGTTGCTGGTACACTGGGCCACTGTGGCGCACCGGCTAAGGCGCCTCTTGAATGGCTGGGGAGTCCCGAGTTCAAAACCCGAGAGGTATCTTTGGCAAACCTTGGAGGCGTGCTTAAGATTCCCTTTTCTTCAAGCTGCAGTAGCCAGTTAATGCTAATGGTCATCCAGAACCACTCCTGGAAGGCCTGGCCACTGTGGCGTGCCATCTAAGGCGCCTGTTAAATGGCCAAGGAGTCCCGAGGTGGATTGGACCCAATCCCTTTCGTTACGTGCAACCCAAAGAATTTATTGGTTTTGCTAATTATTATCGGCAGTTTATCAAAAAAAATTTCCTTCATTGTGGCCCCCATCACTCATCTGACTAAAAAGAGTGCTGACCCCAGTATGTGGCCCCCTGAGGCCGTTCAAGCGTTTGATTTCCTAAAAAAGGAATTCAGTTCAGCCCCCATTCTCAGACACCCCAATACTGCACTACCTTTTAATTTGGAGGTTGACGCCTCTGAAGTGGGAGCTGGGGCAGTCCTTTCTCAAAGGCACCCGACTACCAACAAGTTGCATCCCTGTGCTTTCTTCTCCAGGAAGTTTTCACCCGCAGAGGTGAATTATGATATAGGTAACAGGGAATTGTTGGCAGTCAAATGGCCCTTTGAGGATGGCGGCACCTCCTGGAGGGTGCAAAACATCTGGTGACGGTCTATACTGACCACAAGAATTTACTATACATAGAGTCTGCTAAACGCCTTAGTCCTAGGCAGGCTAGGTGGGCTCTATTTTTCACAAGGTTTAATTTTTCTCTGACTTTCAGGCCTGGGACTAAAAACACCAAGGCGGATGCACTCTCTAGGAGTTTCGAATCCATTTCTTCTGACTCTAGTGAGTGTACTCCCATTATTCCTAGGGAAATTATCATAGCAACCCTTGAATCTGACCTTTCTTCTCTTTTGCTTCCTTTTCAAACATCTGCTCCTTACGGATACCCCGTCGGGAGATGGTTTGTACCACAGGAATTTAGGGAGCAAGTTTTGAGAGAGGTTCATGATTCTAAGATGGCAAGGCATCCAGGCATTTCTAAGACGGTGTCCCTTTTATCCCGTCATGTTGGTGGCCATCATTCAAACAGGATGCTAAGGCTTTTGTTAATTCCTGCCCCAATCTGCCAAAGATCCAAAGCTTCTCGAAATTCTTCCCAGGGTTTGTTAATTCCCTTACCCATTCCAGAACAAACCTTGGTCCCCATCTTTCGATGGACTTTATTTTGACTTCTCAGGGTAAAACTGTGATCTGGGTGGTGGTGGATAGGTTTAGTAAGATGAGCCATTTTGTTCCCCTTTCACACCCTCCCTTCTGCTAAAACCTTGGCTGATTTGTTTGTTAATCACATTTTTAAGTTACATGGTTTTCCTGAAAATATTGTTTCTGACCAGGGGGGTTCAGTTTGTCTCAAAGTTTTGGCGTGCTTTCTGTTCTTTGGTGGGGATTGAGTTATCCTTTTCCACTGGCTTAATATCCCCAAACCAAGGGCCAAACCAAAGGGTGAACCAGTCTCTGGAGTTTCCTTTTCCAGAGGAAAAAATATGACTGTATCCACCACTCCATTCTGCACATCTCACTCCCCCACTAGCCTCTCAACCTGCTTGTTTCTCCCCCTGTCTCATCCGTCCGCTCACTCCCCCCTTCCTATTGCACCCAAGGTATGTGCCTTGCTTGCCTACTCTTAGTACTGGCTCTGTAGTGCAGCTGAGCAGACGTACTCCCGCTGTACAGGGAAGATATGCTATGTTGCTTGTGCTATGTCTTATTGTTGATATAACAGATCAATTGTAGCCAGTAGTAAATTAAACTGCCCTATCTGCAGCAAGGAGGGAATGAGGCCAGAGCCAAGCACCCTAGGCAACCCAGCCTGCCCCCATTCCTACATGTGGGGGGGGCAGTGGGGAGCAAGAAAAGCCTGGGACTAAGGGTAAGAGAGGTAAGTGTCCCTTACGGCTCTTAGCAAAAGTAGAAAATAAGTTGCACTCTTACGACTTGATGCGGTTGTACATGGAGGAACCTCCAAATCTTTATGTATGCTGAGTACAAAAGTACCTTATGGCTCTTACACATGGGTATTTTTATGTTTAATGTGAATTTAAGACACAGGTTTGAGCACAACTAAACACATTTGCTAATTGATTCCATTATATTCCATTGATTGTACTCAGGAGCGTTCTGAGCTGCGTTTACTCCATTCCTGTTTCATCACATTTGATTAAATGCAACATGCTTCATTTTATTGCTCTTAAGCATAAGAAGCTGTAAGCATAAGTTTAAAAAAAGCACACCAATGCAATATATGCTTATTTATATGCTCAACATGCATTTGAAAAAAATGCAGTGTGTAAGAACCCTAAAGCTCTAAAGCTACAGGATAAGTAACGCAGGAGCAGCCTATGAAGTTCAGCATGTCTTCCCTTCGGATCTAGGTAGAATTCCTGAGGAAAAGAGAAAGGAAAAGTTGAGTCTGGATTAATTCTTCCCTCCCTGCTTCCTCCCAACCTGATACAGCAACAGATGGGCCGAAACCTACCCTCTGGCACACAGCACCCAGCTCTGAGGGGATCCGCAGGGAAGAGAATCATCAAACATAACTTGCTCTTGCACTTGCTGAAAAAGACACTGTGTGTTCTGAAGGTATTGAGTGAACTTGTACCTGTTCGATAAATGCTTTTGTCTAAGGAGAGAAGGTGTCCCAGATATATAAGTATTAGGAGTTATAGGGCAAGTCAACCCCAAAAATAAATATTAAGGGGAGAGGTAGGTGCCACTGATGTCTGTGTTTAGGAGGAGGGTATATGGATGTCCCAAATGTCTTTGGATAAGGAAAAAATAGGTAGGTGTTCTGTTGTGTTTGTATTAGGAGGACAAATATTAGGGCTCAGTTATCACAGCAGCTCTCTGTGCAAGTACAAAGTTTGGAAACTTTGGGCATCTTTGTAATTACCCGAATGGACAGATTAAATAAACAAAACAAAAACAACAGTAATTTCACCTGAAATTGCACTTTGCACTCACGATTGTAAAACTGTCCATATGCAATAACCCAAAGCAACCAATCAGCTGGAAGCATTTCCCAGGCACCTGTTTAAAAGCAAACATCTTATTGGTTGCTATGGGGCTTCTGCACATGAGCAAACTGTGTATTTTGTTACATATGGGGGTTATATTTGTACTGGGTACATTATCCTCTAGAGCTTAGAGCAGGGCTCCCCTCAGAACAGCATCTATAGAAGTGTGGCCCTAATGCGCAACACTCACTGCATGCCAGTAGCAGCACCTGAAAGTCATGTGAGAGGGGTCTGGCAGATAGTTCCTGGTAACTAATGTGCATTCTTTGTGACCCCAACTATCCAGGAAATCACTGATGATGCTGCAGATAACCCAATTTCCTGAACCCTCATTCCAGGAACAGGTAAGTGAGGAAGGGGTCAGTGATCAGTGGGATTTCCAATAAGCCACAGAAGGGTCAGGACTGACTTGGCCAAGTCACTATAACACTGTATCACTGATCAGATACATGAGCTGAGCTGCACCAATATGTTCACAACACCTAAGTCACTAAAGCAATATCAGAAAACACAGCCACTAAAGGTAATGTAGTACCCAGTGTGACCCACACTCTGCCCCCCATGGATGCACAAAATTCAGCCTGCACCCGCCTGACCTGCAGTTCTGATGACTAATTACTTAGTTGCCTGCCCCTGGGTCTAAACATGGTCCACAAGCCTCCCCTCCCACCACCACCTCTCATTCTATAAGACCCCCAGCCGCTCTCCTACTAATTTCCCCATCCAACAGAACCCCCAAAAGTCATTATGCCCAAGGTCTAAAGTTACCCACTATATCTTTTTAAACTTTTATTGCAGGTATGTGATTATTTGGAATGCTTGGAACCAGGAGTTTACTGGATAAGAAAAATTGTTCCAAAATGTTGATTACCATACCCTACCATCCTATAAAAGTTTAAACATCGAAGGGGTCTGGAGACTTGATTTCTGTGTTGTGCACGTCTAGGAAATCTTGCAGTATTAAGTAAATTTCCTTTCCCTCTACATATAGACCATAACTTCCAAAATATAGTCATTTATCCTACTACTTATAATAATACTTAATGTCAAAATCAAACAAATTAACAACCACAGTACTGCAGACTGAAACAACCGTGGAAAATGTGTTAACTGCAGAAAATTCTGAGACTGACTAAAGTATCCTATTTGGGGCTAAAACTCCATCATGTGGGTTACAATCCTTAAAGGTGGCAGCTCAGATAGTATTTAGTCTAGGGTTGCCACCTTTTACCCTTGGCAAAAAAACACACAAGCAGGTACAGCAATGATATCTGAGGTGGGCTGACACCATTGGTGCCAGAGCACTGAAGTTGGGGACAGATTGATGACCTATAAAGATGGGGTCATGGCATGTTTTACACATATGGCGGTAGGGCTGTGATGATTAGGGATGTAGCGAACGGCGGAAAAAATGTTCGCGAACATATTCACGAACTTGCGTCAAAAATGCAAACGGTTCGCGAACGTCGCGAACCCCATAAACTTCAATGGGAAGGCGAATTTTAAAAGCTAGAAAAGACATTTCTGGCCAGAAAAATGATTTTAAAGTTGTTTAAAGGGTGCAACGACCTGGACAGTGGCATGCCAGAGGAGGATCAAGAAAATACATTGTTGACACAGCGCTGCGTTTTGTGCTGTAAAGGGCAGAAATCACACTACGTCACTCAGGTGATGTTTCTGGACACGGAATGTGAAAAAGCTCACACAGCTAGGTGGCACTTGGTTAAAGACTGGGCAAACAATGCCTGCAAGGGCAACGTATACAGTAGTGGATACGGAATATATTATTGCTGCTGTAAAAACATCACTCAGGTGATGTTTACGGACACGGAATTATTATTGTTATTTAGACAGAATGTGAAAAAGCTCACACAGCTAGGTGGCACTTGCATACCTCCCAACTGTCCCTCTTTTGACCACTCAACCCCCTGTCCCTCTTTTGTACTGGAAAGTCCCTCTTTTCTCTGAACTGAACAGCCAGAAAAAAAAACAGTTTCTAACTTAATTAGCTTTTGGCAGAGAGCTCAGAACAGCTAACAGGTGCAAATAAGATACTTTGTAACAATTTTGACTCTGGTTGGTGCTGGTAGTGGTGAACTACTAGGAGGAGCAGCACACCAGTCCCTCTTTTCTCTGAACTGAACAGCCAGAAAAAAAAACAGTTTCTAACTTAATTAGCTTTTGGCAGAGAGCTCAGAACAGCTAACAGGTGCAAATAAGATACTTTGTAACAATTTTGACTCTGGTTGGTGCTGGTAGTGGTGAACTACTAGGAGGAGCAGCACACCAGTCCCTCTTTTCTCTGAACTGAACAGCCAGAAAAAAAAACAGTTTCTAACTTAATTAGCTTTTGGCAGAGAGCTCAGAACAGCTAACAGGTGCAAATAAGATACTTTGTAACAATTTTTATGAATGATACCGTCAAGTGAGCAAATAATAGTTTTTAATTACTAGTTGCTTGTCACCTCCAGGATGTTCGTCCTGTTGGTGGCAATATTTCTGTAGTGGTGTGTTTAGCAGTCACCGTGCTTGTGCGCACGTGCACGGTCAGGCAGAGGTAATTCAATGTACAGTGAAGTGAACCAAAAAACACTGATTCTGCAGTGTGGGCCCAGTTTTGGTCTACTTTATTGATCACCTGCGGTGACCATAAAAGATGCGATTTTGCCACTGTTGCAGAACCCTGAAAAATTAGGCATGTGTACTTTCCTGAAAAATTATGTTTTTTTTGTCGCAGCCACTGAAGCACAGAGGCCAGAAAAAATATGTCATATAAATGCTGAAAATATTAATTTTTTTTTGTCGCAGCCACTGAAGCACAGAGGCCGGAAAAAATATGCCATATAAATGCTAAAAATATAAAAAAAATTTGTCGCAGCCACTGAAGCACAGACGCCAGAAAAAATATGCCATATAAATGCTAAAAATATAAAAAAAAAATTGTCGCAGCCACTGAAGCACAGAGGCCAGAAAAAATATGCCATATATATGCTGAAAATATTCATTTTTTTTTGTCGCAGCCACTGAAGCACAGAGGCCAAAAAAAATATGCCATATAAATGCTGAAAATATATATTTTTTTGGTTGCAGCCACTGAAGCACAGAGGCCAGAAAAACTCAGGATTTACCTGTCCAAAAAGTTTTGATTAAAATGAAACCAGTAGGGTTTGCACCCTAGTTTGTAACGGTGGCGGAGGGAGGAGGACGCTAAAGGACAGCTGTGTGTGGAGTCATGCGGCGTGCAGAGAAGGACAGCTGCATGGGGAGTCAGAACAAGTCTTCCGGCGTGCAGTAACCCTCCGAGATCCATGCCTCGTTCATTTTTAATAATAAGGTCAGGTGATATCCACTACTTTTGTGTACCTATTCGTAGTTCTCTTCTCAGGTTACAATCCCCTCTGCTGCACTGAAGGTCCTTTTCTGAGAGGTACTACTTGAGGCGGGGCAAGACAAGAGGTTCATGGCAAATTGTGACAGCTCTGGCCACAGATCAATGCCGTCTATCTAGATGTCTGGGTCTATCTGCTCTAGAGGTCGATCTGCAGTTATGCCAGAGTCGCTATCTTGCGGCGAAGGCGTTCTTGAGGGGTGGATCTAGAAGGGTCTGGCGCTGCCTTTGGACTGAAAAACTTTGGCATGTCCTGACGTTACACGAGTGGCGCAAAGTGCATTGTCACTTGCAGGTGCGCTCGTGGCAGGATTACTGCACCTCTTGCCCGCTGGAATGTTGATGAGTTTCCTGAGTGACATCACCCCTCCAGCATTGGTCCAACATAGATTCTTGCAGGCTGTTTGTAAATGGCAGCATCCTTATCGGACTTGTGGTACGTTGGTAAGCATTTTCTCTCTGCACTTATGCTTGTACCGAGGGTCTAGTAGAGTCGGCGACCCGTCAGGTCCTCCTCCTTAAGCCTCTTGATACGGGGGTGTTCAACATGGCATGACGCATGAAGACCCCATTCTCACAAGGTGGATGCAGAGGTATCCATCTCACTTCCTCGTTATCCAGGACTGCAATCATGCCCACGGTTCTCCTCCCCCCAGCACGTACAGACCAGGGGTCCAAAAGGTCACACAGCCCCTTGGGAAGCCTGCTCCTGTTGGTCCTCCTCCTCCAAAAGCCACCTTCGCTCCTATGACATCCACTTCTGAACACCTCTCCTGCGTTGCAAGCAAGTGCCTGGGTTCGTTTCTGGTGATTCCGACCAGAAATGGTGCGCTTCTGTCGTCGTCCAACGCTGGTCTAACAGCCTCATTTGGTCACTCGTTCGCCGGCAACGGACTCCAGAAGAAAAGCGAAAGGGTATTAGGTCGCTGATGGTGCTTCGGTGCGACTGACCATTATTTGTAACCTCTTCAAAAGGGCGCATGAGCCTCAAGGCATCGCGCATATAAGCACCAGTTAACGGGGTTAAAAAATCCCAGCTCTGCAGATCCATCAGTCCTACCACCCAGTTCAAACAGGTATTCTTGGTTGACGGCGTCTTTGTTGTTGCAGCAGACGTTCCAACATGGGAGGTTGAATTCCAAGCGAGTCTGGCTGTCCGCAAATCAAACGCCTGACTGGCCATTTTACCGGCTGCTGAATGTCGCAAGGCGTGCCATGGCTGGTGTAGGGACCGTGCTGAAATGGGCCGACACCTTTCCTGACGCCTGAGAACGTCTGGAATCCTGGGTACCTTTGAGACAAACGGTGTATCTATTAAATTCAGAACATGTGCCATGCAGGGCACATGTGTTAATTGCCAGTCTCACAGTGCTGTGCCAACAGATTGCTTTCCCCATTGTCACAACACAGCACCACTTTTTCCGATCTTCAGTTGGTGTGGGTCAGCCACCGATCGCCTGTGCCTGCAGAGATGACAGGAGTAACAGATCCGGTATGGGTTTTTGCTTTCCAGGCACGTCATCCCCAAGACAGGCATGACAAACGGCGTACCTGGCACGTCGAATAGCCTAGGGGGAGCTGGGGGTGCCACAGGTGTGGAGGAGGAAGGACCCAGCAGCAGAGGACGAAGAAGAGGAAGAAGGAGGTAGAGAGCGAAGGGGAGTAGAGGTGGTGGCAGAAAAACCGCGTGCAATCGTGGCGGTGACACGCAACCCACTGTCGTTGTTGAGCTACACATTCGCCTGTTCCAGCCATTACCCAGTTCACCAGTGGGCAGTGTAGGTGCCATACTGCCCTGACCATTGCCTTGGAGGACCATGCGCAAGTAGTCATATGGACGCTTGGCCCAGACACTAAGTGACAGGATGGGTGACTTGGCTCTGCACATGGTGGTTCAGGTTGTGGTATTCCCCTTTTTTGAAAAAAAAATTGCGGCTGGGTCTTCCACTTGCGGTGTCCCAATTGGCTACAATTTGCGGAAAGGCGCTGCAGAAGTCAGCCAGCTGGTAATGGTAAAAAGCTGGGCGGGTAAGAGTGCGGGCAA
>NC_054387.1:41002271-41061076 GCF_017654675.1 Xenopus laevis
AAATAGAGAGAGATATATGAAAATTCATTTTCGTTCGAGGCATCCGAAACGGGCAAATCAATAAAAAAAACTTCGACTTAATATTTCGAAGTCGAAGTAATCCAATTCGAGATGGTCGATGTCGAGGTTTTTTCTACTTTGAAATTCGAAACCCCTTGATAAATCTGTGCCCCTACTTGTTCTACAAGTACTGCAGTTTTAACTGGTTGTAGAGCTGAACAGTAAGTGGTGGTTGTAAGAGTGATCAAGGATACCTTGAGACTCAGGTATGAATCAGCAATTGCTTGCCTTATAGAGTTTTGTTTGAATACGAGACTTTGCCACAATTACATTATTAATGCATTGGAAGGGAGAACACAAAGATGTCAGAAACTGTTCTGCTAGACAAACCTGGATTCATGGGTGAGCTCATCTGGATCAAAAGTGGGATTTGGAAGATAAGGAACATAAATATTACTGGGGTGGCTGTCCAATATCTCAAAATTTGATGCTGCTTATTGATAGCGCTGCAGTCACAAGTGGGTCCTCACATCACTTGGTGGTCCACAGGTATTCACACAGCACAATTCTTGGAGATATGAGAAAGATTCTATGGAGGGATCCATTCACTACCTCTAGGGGGGGACTGTACGATTATTGGTAAAATTTGGATGGACTGTTCTATATGTTTTGTTATTAATTATGGAACAATCGACTCTGGGAAAGCGAAGCAGCCTTATTAGTTGTCATACTGGTTGTCTGGTCTAAAAGCAATATGGAATCCTCTCTTAATTAACATTCACGGAGTGTAAGTTCATTGGATCCCAGAAATTGAAGGTGGGCCATGGTAGATGTTGTAATATTTAGTTATCAGTAAAGACAGTCCAGGGACAAAACCATGGACATGTGGAGACTTGAATACCGCCAAATGGCAGGTTTTCTTTCTATAAAGTGATGTATATGTTATATCATATCAACATGGACCAATCAGGAGAGACGTCTAGAAACTTCTAAGAGCCAGGTCTCTCCTGTGGTATAGATGGTGGTCTACATGTAAGGGGGGGAATGTGAACACACAGGGCCCAGGAGAGAAGTGCCCACCTTGTCAGCCCAAGTGGACCTTGCATCTTTGGGATCCAGACAGCAGAACTAAAGTAGAGGTATGCTTGAGCTGAGTGTGATGTGGCTCTAGGGTTTACAAGGTTTATTGAGTGTCATAAGTGTGGGGTAAGAATTAGGTGGTTGGTGGACTATATTGTGTCCTATTTTAGTGGGTTTGTTATTTTAGCGGGTGTCTGTCTAAGTTAGGGAATGTGTCTCTCTAGCATGTATTTGGTGTATTTGTTACGTGTTTATATTCTTATTCGTAATTTTGTTGTTTTAGACCTTTTAATTCTTTTATGATTTAGGTCTATGTAAATATTTTCCCATCATTATAAAATTATCTTGATTCTTGCCACACTAACTGCGGAAACAGTTCTTGTATTTTCATTCATCTTACAGTCTCATCAGAGAAATTGTGTGTAATAGCTGAAAATTGGAAGCAATTATGTCACCTGAAACTAACCAGGCAACATTCAAATAACTTCTATACATGTCCCAAACCAGGTGCTTGTGAGCAACATGTTTGCTCTCCAACCCTTCAGGAGTAGCCTTAAGCAGATGCTTATTTTTTTAATTCCAACTGAAGGCAAGTTTTGGCTGCTAAAAACCAGGTTACTGCAGAGGCCCCTTGAGACTGCTAGTCCACATATGGGATGCAAAATTGCCAATCATCACCCTTATTTGCCCCCTGGAAACTTTTTCCCCACTTGTGTGCTCCCAACTCTTTTTAAATTTATGTGTCTCACAGTAAAAAAACAAAATGGGTGGCCAGACCCATCGATCTGCAGTGTGTGAACAAAACAGGAAAACATTCTAATATTGTAAAGGTCTGCTGTCTGCTACAAATCCACCTAATCTAGAGGTTTTTAGTTGGTTTCCCGTGTGTGTTAGTTTTTTACAATAGTTGTCCAGTGTATGCATCGTGTCTGGTCTAATCACAGCTTTGTGGAGCTCTTTTGTTGGGTTCAAGTAGATCTAGATTGGCCTCAAAAAGAATAAGGATAGCCATGGTATCAAGGGTTCTGCCTTTAATACTCATCAGGCATTGGGCTAATTGGGATATTGCACCAGCAAGGTTACAAAGCCCACTGACAATAATGTTTTGATAAACTGGGAAATCTAACATAGAAGTAACACGAGATTTACAATCTAAAGGGAGTTGGAACCAAATGGACTCAAAAGTTGAGCTGCTTAACTGCACAAGATAATAACATAATGCTGTCCGTGACTCATCAAAATGAACACTTTATCATGGGAAATAATGTCTTTGCTATTCTTTATACCAAAAATAATTGGTGGGTTTATTCCATTATCATTTTCAGTCCGCTAATAGCTTCTGTGCGGCATTGCCATTCTACGTTTGTGTAAGCAACTACATACAACAAGGAATAAGTTTTAATTGCATGACTTGAAGTGATGTTTGGGCATTTAGGGCTCTAAGCTGGGCCATAGATTTGAGATTTTTAAAAGATCAAGATCTGATGAGAGACAATCGATCTTCTCAGAACGATCGTTACGATATACGAATTTACCATCACTAAAAAGACCAACTTGCCAAGGCACAACAAAGGGGAGCTGCCATGCTTATGGCCCTGGGCAAACTAGATAGATTGTACTGGGACCGACAGAAGATTTTTTTTACCTGGCGGGATCAATATTTCCTGACAGATTTTCGGCCGGGGAAAAATCGTAAGATGCTACGATAGTTCGAATCCCACTAACGCACGATAATTTTCGAAGGGATTGGGTCGAGGGGCTTCCTACAATCGGTCGTTCTGCAAGAAGAATCGGTCGCGTCTATGGGAGCTTAAGATGGAGCAAGAGACAAGAATCCTGGGAACGCTGTGGCTACCAGAAACAGGTAGGAGTTTTTGGCACTTTAATTTGCTTTAGGCAAATGTTTCAGCCAAGGTGCATGATACTCGTTGCTATAGTTCAATTTATCATGGTTTCATTCTGGGGGGGAGCAATTTAAGCTTATATTTCTGACATTTGGTATGTCATGTAACATTTCATTATATTAAAGAAACGCTATAGAGTATTTGGTAAGAGGCCCCAGGGCAAGGGCCTACTTGTCAACCTTCACAATTTATTATTATTATAATATATATAATATCGTATGATATATATTTATACTATATATATATAGAATATACTATATATATATATTATTTCCCTCCCTTTAATAGGTATCTTTCATGGGGGAAAACATTTTTTTTTCTAATTTTTTTTTTTCAAAAAAGCTAACAGATTTTTTTTATATTTAATTTTGAAATCTGACATAGGGCTAGACATATTGTTAGATTCCCAGGTACTCCCCTCTGATAAACTTCAGCCACTCTTTACTGCTCCACTGCAAGTTTGAGTGATATCTCCTACCCCTCCCAGCAGCCCATCAGCAGAACAATGGGAAGGTAACCAGAAAACCTCCCTGACACAATACTACCTCACTGGTAGATATAAGAACAGCACTCAATAGTAAAAAATCATGTCCCACTGCAATTCCTTCAGTTACATTGAGTGGGAGAAACAACAGCCTGCCAGAAAGCAGTTACCTCCTAAAGTGCTGGATCTTTCTGAAAGCACATGACCAGGCAAAATGACCTGAGATGGCGCCTATACACCATTATTACAACTAAAAAAATATAAACTTGTTGGTTCAGGAATTAAATTTGACATGCATGAGTGAATTATTTGCAGTGTATACTGTGTAATTTAGAAATACAAACTACACCATAAAAATCATGACAGAATCCCTTTGACATATCAATCTATCTTACTTATGTTATGTTAATTATATGATGTTTTTCTTATTCAACCCCTGCTTTGTGTGAAAATCAGGATACTTCTCCAAAACAGAAATATTTCACCTTACAGAGATAATTACTAGAAAAACCTGAATGTCCAGAAAGGGGTGGCATTGTTGCTTGGATTTAATTCCTCCTAAAACAATACAAAATAAAATTTTCCACTTTTAGGGGGTAATTTACTAAACCTCAAATTTTTTCCAGATTTTTTATATCCTGATGCTGCAAAAAGTCAGAATCAGAAAATTTGCGATCTTAGACCTGTGGAGTTCCTGTATATGTCAATGGGAGAGGCACCTATCCCAATTTGAAGTTATCGTGTTCTGCGCTGGGGTTAGCCCGAAAATCCGACTTTTTCTTGGTTTTCAGACGAAAACCTGAAAAAAATGTACAATTCGGTTTTTTTTATATATCTTTATTTTTGGTTTATATAGCATCCACAAAAATCCACTTTTTACAATAATAAAAAACATCTTTACCATACAGTGTGTTCATTTAAATACTAGAAAGACCGCGAGACATGGGGGAAGTAAAGATAAGTACAAATATAAATACAAATCACCAGGGTGTTCACTTCTTTTCTTTAGTTCTAAACTCTCTATCCCAATTGTCCTTTTTCCGTTGACACCTTGGAGACATATTTGAGTGTTAAACCCATACTTATATTGCTTAATATTAATTCTCTACTCATGTCCTATGGTAGAGAGTGTAATGTCCCTACGTCCCTCTCCCTTAAGTTACATCATAATAATAGATCCCCTGAAACGAATCGGCAAGGGGTGAACTGGTTTAGGAAGGGTCTAGTGGGAATAGCCTGGGCAAGCAACTAAGAAAATATCAGAAAGAAAGAAAAAAGAGGAAAGAAACTTGTGCTAGGCCAAACACTACATGTTGCTCATTCTGTTATACAATTGTTTGTACTCAATTAAAAGATTGCTCCTGTCGGGTTAAACATGTTTTATAGCGTCTGATTCCAGAAACATAACCCATGCTGCCCACGTCCTGACATTTCTTGTTTGTCTATCGTGCATTTATGACGATAGCGCCTCCATACGCATTATCTGGCCCATTTCGGAAATCCACTCGCTGAATGTGGGAGGTGGTGTGGATTTCCAGTGTCTTGGTATCACTGTTCTAGCTGCCTCTAGACAGTACCCCAATAGTCAATTTTTATACTTAGCCCTAGCGCCTGGGATCATTGACAGTAAGTCAATAGTTGGTGTTTTCTCTACAGGTAAAAAATTCTTCTTTGCCTGGACAAAGGTTGGCTAGGGAGTTTAAAGGAAAA
Organism: Xenopus laevis; assembly: GCF_017654675.1. Taxonomy (NCBI): domain Eukaryota; kingdom Metazoa; phylum Chordata; class Amphibia; order Anura; family Pipidae; genus Xenopus; species Xenopus laevis. The sequence continues at coordinate 41,007,450 of NC_054387.1, forward strand.
CTATACCCCAAAATGAACACTTAAGCAGCAGATAGTTCATATCATATTAAGTGGCATATTCAAGAATCTCACCAAACTGGAATATATATCTAAGTAAATATTGTCCTTTTACATCTCTTGCCTTGAGCCACCATTTCGTGATGGTCTGTGTGTTGCCTCAGAGATCACCTGACCAGGAATACTTCAACTCTAACTGTAACACAGAAGAAAAGTGGGGAAGCAAAAGACAGAACTCTGTCTGTTAATTGGCTCATGTGACCTAACATGTATGGTTTGTTGTATGTTTTGTGAGTACAGTGAATCCTACGATCCCAGGGGGCGGCCCTTATTTTTTTAAAATGGCAATTTTCTATTTATGATTACCCAATGGCACATACTACTAGAAAAGTATATTATTATGAAAATGGTTTATTTACATGAAGCAGGGTTTTACATATGAGCTGTTTTATACAATATCTTTTTATAGAGACCTACATTGTTTGGGGGGTATAGTTTTCCTTTAATGCTTTGTCCTTTATTACATGAAAGCCCATAAGGTTAACGTTGTTTTTTTTTATCCAGGATTAGACTATGCATCATGCCAGGCGTAAAAGTGGGGTTTCCTATTATTGGTGTGCATGGGCCCTTGTGTGAGATTAGATGTGGTGACCTTTTCAATGTCAGCTATAGTTAGGGTTTCCCTACATATCAGAGGCAGGAGATTAGGTTTTGGCCTTTGTGAGGTGGGTAGCCACCATAATGCTTGGAGTGGTCTTCCAGTCAGGGATTGTTCTATTTGGGTCCATTTTTTGTATTTTGGCAGTGGAACCACTCTACAATCCTTCCCAAGGTAGTTGCTCTTAAGTATTGTTTAAAATCCAGTAAGCCGAGGCCTCCCTGAGATTTGCTACGGGTTAAGATTTTTTTGTTTAGTCTCGGTTAACCTTTGGCCCATATAAGGATGTGATTACTGCGTTAAGTGAGTTGAAAAATTTCTGGGACGGTTCCAGAGGAATTGTGTGTAGTAAATACAAGACCCTAGGGTCATTTTTATAACATTAATTCTGCCAAACCACGAGATGTTGGGGAGTTTCCAATTTATAAAATCATGGGTTATTTGTTTCAGTAATTTTGTATAGTTCAGTGTTTTGATTTGGGCAAGATTTGCTGGTATATGGATCCCCAGATAAGTAATAGCTTCTGTTTTCCATTTGAAAGGAAAATTTGTTTGTAATTGTTTTTAAATAGCTGGGGTTAGGGAGATATTGAGCGCCTCCGACTTATCAAAGTTTATTTTAAAGTTGCTATATAAACCATATTCATTAAATTCCTGTAATAATGATGGGAGAGAAATATGTGGTTGGGTCACAAACACCAAGAAATCTTCAGCATATAATGCTATCTTGTGTTGAGCCCTTGATATCCCTATTAAGCCTGATTGCATTAGCCAGGTTTTCCATCGCTACTGCGTACAATATCGGTGAAAGGGTATTGGCATGTCCCATTATTTATCTTAACTGCATCCGAAAGTTGCCCATTGCATTTGATTCTGGCATGGGGTTGTTGGTATAGGGCCATAGTTTTGCCTGTCATCTTTATGCCTAAGCCAATTTGCTTAAGGGTTTCATGTAAAAAATCCCAGCTGACCCTGTCGAATGCCTTTTCAGCATCTGTCGACAGGGCCAGCATGGGGATCCCATTCTTTTGGGCGTAATTTATTAATGTCAGGGTCTTCAGGGTGTTGTCTTTGGCTTCCCTATGTGGGATAAAGCCCACCTGATCTTGATCAATAAGGTCAGGCAAATAGACCTTTAGTCTGTCAGCGAGATTTTAATATCCACATTTAACAGGGATATGGGTCTATAGCTGGAGCACGCCAGGGGGTCCTTTCCAGGTTTTGGAATTAGTGTTATATGCACTTCCAATGTGGAGGGTACCTGTTTAGGAATCAGGGCTAGGTCATTAAAGGCTTTTTAGCATATGATCCATTCATTTTTTAGAGATTTATAAAATGGTGCTGAGAAGCCGTCTGGCCCTTGTGCTTTTCCGCTTGGTGTGTTTTTGATAGCAAGTATTAGTTCTTTTGCTGTTATAGGTTTTCTAGACTTTCGATTACTTCAGGATTTAATGTAGGCAGCGCTGTGCACAATATATACTGCTTAATTTTATGTACATGTTTATCTCTTTTTTCTATTGTGGGGGGTTTTAAAATTGTATAAAGTGTAGTATTTCTGTAAGGCAACTGCAATCTGTCGTATACACTTTCCTATCTTGCTTAGTTTTCATTGCCTGTATGAAGGAATTTGTTTGTTTTTGTTTTATGGCTCTTGCAAGAAATCTGCGGGGCTTATTACTGTGCTCATAGAACATGCTTTTACTTTTTTTATAGTGCATACATCGATCTTTTATTCAGTTCTGCTTTAATTAGTTCCCTAGTAGCAGTAAGTTCTTGCATGATGGTATCTGTTAGAGAATTTGTGTGAGCTTGTTCTAGTTCCGTTGCTTTGCGAATTAAGCCCACCAGATATTCCGCCCACGTCTTTTTGATCCTAGTGCCATGTTTATACTGCCTTCAGAGTCTCCCATTTTATGGAAGGATGTGTTGTATCATCTCTATGTGTTTCAGTGAATGTTTGTGTAACATTTTTAACATTCTGCAGACGGTCAGCATCTTGAAGTAATGAAACATTCAATTCCAGAGAGCTGTAAGCGTACTGGAGCATGGTCTGATAGGAACTGCATTCCAATATCACATCGCCGCACCCAATTTATTATAAAATGCAAAATAAACAGATAGTCTATCCTGCTTTATTGTTGATGTACCTGTGAGATATAAGTAAAATCTTTATCTCTTGGATGGTTAATCTGCCAAGAATCCATCAATTGATTAGAGTGCAACAGAGATTTTATATTTTGTATGGTTTTATATGGTAGACTTAATGTGGCTCAATCGCTACATTAAGATCACCGCCAAGAGTGAGTGGGCCTTCAGAAAATTCTTCCGGCTTTGTCAGTACTTTATCTAGGAACAGAGATTGTTTTGTGTTTGGGGCATAACAATTTGTCAATGTTATCTTATGGCTGTGAATTTCTATTTTGGCAAAGACAAATCTGCCAAGTGGGTCTATCATGGAGTCCAGTAATCTATACGGGAGTTGATGATGGAATGCGATTGCCACAACTTTGCTTTTACTTTCCAGATTATCACTAAACAACCAATTTTTATAATATTTATTTGACATTTGTGGCCTATTCCCAACTGTCTCTTGAAAAAATGCTATCATTACTTTTTGCTTGTGTAACCCATTTAATATCTGAGATCTTTTGTTTGGTGTGTTAAATCCCTGGACATTATAGGAGCATATAGTACAATTAGCCATGATCAATGCATATGTGCTTGATCTTTTGTAGTGAGTGGCCTAGTGAACGAAATGTGTAAAGTACATATAAAAACAATGCAAACAATATCTTTAAGAACTGTAACCCTTTGGGTAAGAACTTCTGTTTAAGTAAGACATTTCTACAAAATAAACAAACATAACTTTCTGCTGGGCCGTCCTGCCCACTGAGCAAATACCTATGTGGGGGCATAGGTTGAAACAGAACTGGGTTTAAACTAGCTCTTTTCTATTATAGCCAACATATTAACCTTCATTAGACTTCCGTTGCATCTTTTAGGAGGAGAGTTATGACCGCTAGTTAGTTTAGCATCGTTTGAGTGTCGAGTGCTTGTTAATGTGGCGTTTCTGCCTGGTTTAGGCTGTGGTCGTTCCCAAGTCATCATTTCCCAGTTTTCTTTTGCAACCGGAGGGAGATTTAGGGCCGTCAGAAAATGTGGTATATCCTTGTGGGTCCTTATGAGAATAGATTTTCCCTGCCTTATCACAATCAATGCAAAGGGGAATCCCCGTCTGTATTTGATGGAGTGTTCCTTCAGCAAATCCAGAATTGGTTTTAGTGCGCGTCGTTGTCTTAATGTGTTCATTGATAGAACTTGGAAAAACTTTAGTTGCATAGATTCAAACTGAATGACTCCTGAGTCTCTGGCTTTCAACATCAGGGCCTGTTTCACATTGTAAAAGTGGATATAGCAGATTATATCACGAGGGATATCTGAATTGGGATCCCTTGGTCTGATCTCACAATGTGCTCTATCAATGGCAATGTGGCTATCAGGTTGTTTTCCCAACATTTAGTTAAATAATTTACGTAGAGTTGCAAATAGTTCCTGTTGGCCTATGGACTCAGGTAAGCCCTTGATTCTGATATTGTTCCTTCTGGAATGGTTTTCCTGATAATCCAATTGATTTTGTAATTGGCCCAGTTGGGATTCGCATAAAACAAACTTTTTTCCAAGTCAGATATTTTCCCTGTATTATTATCAACTGATTTCTCCAGTTGTTCATATTTCTCCCCTATGGCGGAGATTTGGGCCTGTACTGCATTGATTTCTGCCTTAAGTATCCCCTCAGTGTTCCACATCATCAGCTCAATGTCTGCGAGTGAAGGAAGTGACAGAATTTGTGCTCTCAAGTCCTGGTCTAAGGCAGATATTGGGCCTTTATCAGGGGCTGCTTGTAAGGAAGCATGAGGGGTGGTTGCGTTTGTAAATCTGTGCTCCCTTTGAAAAGAAAGGTAACTCACCCTCCGTTGTATACGGTACATCATGGGTGTATGGTTGGTCATCTTTCACTTGAGCACTGGCGCCCCTTCGTCTGGGGGGTTCGCCGCATTAGTTTGGTGTAGTGGTGATAGCTGCCAGTCGTCTCCGCTCTCCCAGCATGGGGACGTTGTTGGTTCCAGTGCCGTGATTGTGGAGGGCAGTAGGCTGGCCTTTGTGGATGTGGGAGCTTTCTCTCGTGTCTCCATCTCACAGTTATCCTCCTCACCGGACGAGTCAGCCGCTTGTGTGTCTTGATCTGCCATTTGCAAGATGGCGTCTCTGCCTGTGTGTCGAGCCGTACGTTGGAACATGAGGTGGAGCGCCTCTGAAAAAACCTAGTTAGGTGCGATTTTTGTGGTTTATCGTGAGGTTGGGGACTTTTCTTAACCCTTTTTGTTCTTCCCATCACAGAGAAAGTGTGCTAAGTGTGTCACATTTTTTTAATTGGAACAATGAGATAAATTTGCATTTTAGTAAATAACCCCCTTAGTGTCTTTTGTTATCTATGTCCTTCCACATCGTATCTGAATAAAGTCCTTGAGGCATCTTAGTATTACTGGGTATGATAAGCTTCTGTGAGGGCTACTCACCCTGGTGTCCTAGTGGGCCGGCGGGGAAGCCCGCCGCGCTGGTCTTCTTCCTCCAATGCGCCGGTTCTCTAGTGTACTCCTCCAGATAGAGGAGGCGTTCTAATATCAAAGTAAGCTTTATTCAAGCACACATATTGATGTTACAGCAGTTGGGTTACAAACAAACGCGTTTCGTGCCTGTGATCTCGGCACTTCCTCAGAGTTGTGATAATAAACTTCATCCCTGAAGAACTTAGGTGGCCAAACATGACTTAATATTACCTGCCAACTTTGACACTTTTGCGTTAACAAGATGCTGACTCAGGTGTGGGATGTTATTAGAGCAATGGCAAATAGAGTGTAGGCTTTGCTGCTCACAGCCTGCATATTTTTTGCAGGCTGAGAGAAGCAGGCAGAGAGAAGCAGATCCACTCCCCATGTCTATTGATTTTAATAAGATACTCTTGTGTGCAGTCAGATACAGCGGATTTGTGCAGAGGTCATTCTGAAAATTGACTTCATCTGTGATTTACTCAAGGCCTTAATTATTCTTCATGTATTTAAGATAAACTACTTCATTTAAATATATGATCTGTCTCTTTGGAAGGAATCAGTGTAAGAACTTTGGCAAACTCCATCGGGATTCCAAAAACACCCTCCCCCTCCCAAGCCATTTAACTAGCCTTAACTGCAATATTTTTGATAGAAGTGACCAATTCATTTACAGTTATTTGGTCATCAGTGCTCTGTTATGCACTTCCCCTGCCTGGCATCCCTGTGGAGCTCCTCTCTGCCACGTCCTCAACTGCCATTCTGTTATTCCAGTTGGAGTAAGTGGAGTGACCACATTGGATGCTTCAGCTCTTCCAACCACAATAACAGCAGCAGAAGAGAAGGCAGCAGCAGCGATTACAAGAATGCCCAGCAGCATACATTTTCCAGTGCAGAAAGGGGAATCTCCATCAGTCATTCTGTATTCTTCAGGTACAGACATCCCCCTAAATTGTTGTTGGAGATAATAATTTTGGTAGGAGTGGAAGCTTTAAGTATCCTGGTGAACGCATGAAAATGATTTGCTATTTGCTAGCCTCTTTCCTGATGTAAATTGTCTTTTTTAATGATAGAAAAAATATAGGTTTCTATAAAAAGTAGTGCCTTAATGCTTTGGGCATCTGGGGAAATGAACCTTTTGCTCTAATTGATTGAGCTAATGTAAACACAGTATACTGTATTCTTGTAAGAGGGTGTATGACAAAAACAAGATGCTGTAAGTGTTGGCCATTGCCCCACTGTTGGTTCTTTATAGTACCCCTGGGGAACCCTGTTTTTTCCAACTATGTAACCATGTAGTTGCCTAGTTCGAAATTTAGTAATTTTTAAACAAAGTAAACACTAGTTGCCTAGGGCTTTTGAACAAACACCAAAGCAACAGAACACAGTTCACATAACAGAATTATAATTATGTTTGGGGTTTTCATACAATAATATTATTGATATACTATTTATCATACCTCTAGGCATCCATTCTCAGTTCCTTCTTCCCTTGGATGAAAACAGTGCTCGGATCTTCAAGTTGATCTTCCTTATTACACGTAAACTCTCTTGAGTGCCTATAAAGAAAAGCTTGTCAGAGGAGGCAAAGGAGTCACACTAGTCACTACTGGGCATCCACAGCCTTGGACTGGAGGGAGTAATAGGACTCATTCACCAACTGAATAATGAACAAACTGGTAAGTGCATGTATTGACACATACCAGAATGTAAAAAATATGTATTAATATATAGAATTAAAAAGGTAGCCCACTCTGTTAAAGGAGGAACTAAACCCTAAAAATTAATAATGGCCTAAAAATTGGCATATTTTAATATACTTGAATACAAATGGTGTAGGACCTCACACCTCCAATCAATAGGCGGTACAGAGAAGCCTGGTACACACAGGTGGAGGTTGGCCACCTCCTAGTAGTAGTCTAATAGAAAACCCACTCAATTGTTTATTGCGGAGTGCGGAGCAATGTTTCGGGGCGGACTGAAATTGGATACATTACAAGGACCAGTAACATCAAAAATTTTTACAAAAAAATTTGTTACAATACAACGAAAAAAAACATCAAGACCAATTAAATTTAAAATAGCAAATCCTTTATTAAGATATAACTTACAGAAACTCCACTTCCTGTCTTCTACAGAAACGGCGAAAGGGCGACCATCCATGCTGCTGTGCTTGATTGCTCTGGCTCTTCACTGACAGCGTGTCGATCTCCTCCAGCTCTTCAGAAGGCCGCAGCGGTGGTTATTATGCCTGTCCCCACTGCTAACATAGCAGACCGCCAGCATACCAGGGTAACCCAGAACCCCTTGCCCCTGCAATTATTTTAACCCTCCTGGCACCGAGAATATTCCTTCTGCCTGCTGCTGTGGGCTGTTGGGGAGACGCGCAATCAATGTATGGACCAGTAAAGGGAGCAGCGTTTCTTCAGAGTCGGAAGGTGAACCACCTGCCCGGCATGTTTGAATGGCAGACCCCTGTCCAATGCTATCCGGCTCTCTCCGCACTCCCCAAGTCGAATGCTGCCTTTGCGATGGCAATCACCTAGCAGCCTAGTTCCCTCTGCAGCTCCCGCCTCTCGTTTCCGGGTTCCTCCCGACGGGTTACATCAGTAACAAAACCGGAGTGATTCCCGGCACCAAAAGGAGAGCGTTGCACACAATAAGGAAGCCCGAGAGGGCCAAAGGTTGAGGATCGTATAACCTCCACTCTGGAGGAATCAGGAAACGAGTGGCGGAGTCTTGGCGCTGCTAGGTGATTGGAGCCATCGTGGAAGGCAGCAGTTTCGCCTCGGGACAATCGCGTTCAGCAAACGCGCCGGCCAGCTGGTTCACTTTCCGAAGGCAGGCTCTGCAGAGATGCTAGCTCTTGCGCGTCTCCCCAGCAGCCCACAGCAGCAGGCAGAAGGAATCCTCGCGGTGCCAGGAGGGTTGAAATAATGCAGGGGCAGGGGGGTTCTGGGTTACTCTGGTATACTGGCGGTCTGCTATGTTACAGTGGGGACAGGCATAATAACACCGCTGCGGCCTTCTGAAGAGCTGGAGGAGATCGACACGCTGTCAGTGAAGAGCCAGAGCAATCAAGCACAGCCAGCATGGATGGTCGCCCTTTCGCCGTTTCTGGTAGAAGACAGGAAGTGGAGTTTCTGTAAGTTATATCTTAATAAAGGATTTGCTATTTTAAATTTTAATTGGTCTTGATGTTTTTTTTCGTTGTATTGTAACAAATTTTTTTGTAAAAATTTTTGGATGTTACTGGTCCTTTAAGGATGGCTAGCTCTTAACAAAAATTGGAGTCCTGCAGGTTGGAAATCATTAGGGACACACTGGAATCCAGGATTCGGTTTTGGGATTCAGGCACTTTTCAGCAGGCATTTGGATTCGGCTGAATCCGTCTGTCTGGCCGAACTGGATCCAAATCCTATTTGCATATGCAAATTAGGGATTCAGTGCATCCCTATAAATCATTCATGTATATTTTAATAAAATTGTATTATTTCTACCCAGTATTTTGGGCTTCACCTGTAACTGTCAATTTCTACATTTTCAGACAGAAGGGTCAACATTTCCTGAAGGGGAAGGCTTGATGCCACAGAATCCTTGGCATTGACAGCCCGAATTTTCCTGCAGACTTTACTGAAATCTCAGATCTGATCCGTTACACCAGTTTTGGTTATCTGTACTCACCTGTGCCCTGGGCTTAGTGGGCAATGCTCTTGTTATCTGGGTTACCGGATTCCACATGAAGAAACACGTTGGCAAGATTTGTTCCTAAACTTGGCTGTGGCAAGATATTGTCTTTTGTCTTCTGTTTGCCTCTTTATTGTGTTGCCTTATTTACAGACTAGTGGCTATTCGGGCAATACCTATTAAAATTTATAATTATGTATCTACGTGTAATATGTATGCAAGTATTTTTATCATAACTACCCTAACCATCGACAGGGTTTTGGGCGACGGCTAAACCAATATGGCACCATAACTTTAGCTCTCGCTGTATTTGTTTTGCAACCTGTACAGTGATTTTGGGTAATAACAGCTCTGTCCAGCCTTCCCATATTCTTTTTAAGCGATGAAGTTATTTATCAGGAAAATGTGCAGTGCAAACTGGTTCATGTTAAACAGAGAATAACTACACACAGACTTAGCAACAGAGACGTAACTACCACCACCCTTTCTTGGAGAACCTCTAGATACTTATCTTGCACCCCAATCCGCATGCGAAGTGGATAGAAACATACTGTACTTTTCAAAAAACTGCGTTATAATTCCTTTTCTAGTGGTTGGTTACTTTATCCGCATTGTTTGTCATACCATTTTCCAATGTAATTATTGCTCAGCAAGTGAGAAAATCCGAGTCAGTGAATACTTCCAGACTGTACAGAATTATAATAACAGTGATTCTGTTTTTTTTTATAACATGGACACCAGTGGTTATAGCACAGATTATTTTGCTGGTCTCTCTGCACAATCGCAACCTTATACTCATGTCTCAGATGCACAGGTTTATACCTCTAATGACCAGCATAGCTTATACTAACTCCTGTATAAACCCTTTCATATATGCACTGGTTGGTACTTAGGCTTAGAGCAGAAATTTACAGATTTCATAAGTAGCAAAAGACAGTTGCTTTCAAGAAGCTCAACCTCTGGAAAATCTTATGGCGGAACCATAAATTATGATAATACAGGTATGAGATCCATTATCCACTAAGCCTGAATTACAAGAAAAGCTGTATGCCATAGACTCCATTTTATAAACATTACATTGTATTTGTGTTTTAAACATGTCCCTTTTATTTTTGGTTAGATGGTAAGAATTACAAGTAAAATGGAAGTGCTGAGATAGAGATGAATGATTTACCAACTCTAATTGACCTACAGTGCATAGTACCCTTTGGGGCAAATTTACTAAGTGGCGAAAATTCGCTAGCGACGGTTTCGCAGGCAGCGCAACACTTTCACAGGTGAAAATTCACTCAGACAATGCTAATTCAATTAGTCAGTGTTTGTGGGGTGTTCGATAATGGCCCTGGCCAAGCCACACGCCAGTAATTAATGCCAATACCAAAAGAATGCCAATACCTTTGGATGCTGCAATAGGGGTGATCCCAAATTTATTCCATAGTGCTTTCAGACACTACACTGCATTCGTTTTGTAACGCTTATTCACTACATGCGAAGTTGCGTCCAGGGCGCCGAACACTGGTGAAGTTGCGCTTGTGGTAATTCGGCAAAGCAGAGCCAAGTTGCACTAGCGTTGGCTAATTTGCATAAGTTGAATGGGTCATATATGTTGCAGGCAAATACATTACACAAGCCCAGGGAAGTATAAGAAAAGAAATAGAGTTGTTATAATGCCCGACACATGAGTCCAAGTGTATAGTTATGTGCCATATGTTAGGAAATGTAGGGGGGAAGCCTGTTACCCCAAAAAAATGTTATGCTCTTTTGCAGCCTATCATCCTGAAAACAGGAAAAGAAGCCTTTTCGCCTGGTCTGAGGTGGCAAAGTTGTGCACAAGAGGTAAAGTTCAATAAAATACGCATCTTAGTGAATTTGCGCAGTTACATACCTTCAACAGAGCGCAACTTCGTCTGGCGATTGAGTGCGAATGAGCGCCAGCGTCAGTCTCTTTCGCTAGCCGAAGTTATGCCTGCACCCGTTAGTAATCGGCGAAGTTCCAAAATTACGTCACACTGGGCGAATTTTTTGCCAGCGTTAGTCATTTCGCCTTTAGTAAATTTGCCCTTTTGAGTAGACTATACATATAATTTCCTACAGCCACTGTATTCTTTCTCAGTCACCCTGAAGAACTGAAGTCTGCATAATAAAAAGGATAAGGTACCGCTCTGAAAGACTGTACCTGAATTACAAAAGATCTCCACAGACCGCACTGTATGGTCAAAGTAAAAGGTGCTGGAATCCTTCATCCCCACAGTAGCTGTTCTACAAGTACCTGCAGTATCTAACTTGTTGTAGAGCTGACAGTAAGGTGTGTAAGAGGTGAAAGATACCTTGAGACTGTATGAATCAGCATTGCTTGCCTTAAGAGTTTGTTGATACAGAGACTTTGCCACAACTACATATTAATGCATTGGAAGGAGACACAAGATTCAGAAGTGTCTGCTTGACAAACCTGGATTATGAGTGATCATCTGGATAAAAAGTGGTTGAAAGGAACATAAATATAACTGGGTGCTGTCCAATACTCAAAATTTACTGCTGCTATTGAAAGCAGTCACAAGTGGTCCTCACATCACTTGTGTCCCAGTATTCCACAGCACTTTCCAATTCTTGACCAACAGAATATGAAAAAGATTTTATGGAGAGAGATCCATTCACCCTCTAGGAGTGTAGAGTTGATTGGAGCCAGAATTGAATGGGCTCCTGTAGATGTGTATATTTAGTTAGTCAGTAAAGACAGTCAGGACAAAACCATGGACATGTGGAGGCTTGAATACCCCAAATGGAGGTTTTTTTCTATAACTAAATGGTATATGTTAATATCATTCAAATGGACAAATCAGGAGAGACTTCTAGAAACTTCTAAAAGCCAGGTCTCTCCTGTGTATAGATGTGTCTACAGTAGGGCAATGTGAACACACAGGGCCCAGGAGAGGAGTGACCACCTTGTCAGCCCAGAGTGAACCTTGCATCTTGGACCAGACACAGAACTAAGGGTACGCGTGAGCTGTATGATTCCTCTAGGGCAGGGATGTCCAACCTTTTAGCAACAAGAGCCAGATTTTGTGAGGTGAAAATGTGTGGGGGCCGACCATTCAGCCTGACATACATTCCGAGATAGCTAGCTTGTGATCAGGGTCATTCACTCCTGGAGATGGACATGTACACGGCGTTTAGAAAGTGGAGTCTGTTTGGACTTATTCTCAGAACAGTAATATTTGGGCACATGATTAGTGGAAATGATCGTCTATACTGCTGCCTGTGTGCTGAAGGTGTTAGCAATAGACACGTACTGGCACATAGTGACGCACCATTCTCGCACATGTCTTTAGTTTACTGTACTGGCACGTCAGTATGTCTATTGGGCACCTTCAGCCCTAAAAAAGTATGCAAGAGCGGCACCTTACTCTGTTCCAGTATGTATCTATTACTAACACCTTCAGCACACGGGCAGCAGTATAGACCAAGTGGGCAGATCATTTCACTAATGTGCCCAAATATTTCCTGATCGCAACTGTGCTGGGGGGACACATTATTTTTAATTTCATGATGGAGGCTGAGGGCCAGTGTAAATTTGAAAACTGGCCCCAATTGGCCCCCGGGCCTGACTTTGGACATGCCTGCTCTAGGGTTAAAGGTTTCATTGAGTGTCCATAAGTTGTGGGGTAAGAATTAGCTGGTTGGGCTATATTGTGTGTTATTTTAGTGTGTCTATCTAAGGTAAGATAAATTGCTGGTTTCAGCGTGCAAGTTTCAAAAGATATCCTGCTGTAGATTCCAAGGAGCCTGTGTCTCACTCCCCAAAGTAATCCGAATAATGTGTATAGTAGGAATAAACAGCATCAAGGCAGTGTTTTCAAAACTGCAAGTGTTTCATTTATTAGCAGTGCCAACACACACTACATGTTTCGGGTGTAACCCTTTTTCAAGTGTATTGGAGTGCAAGGTATCGTGGGATTTAAATAACCCTCCTCCACCATAGAAACCTCCGCCCAATCCTATCATTAAAGTACATTCCGATGGATCAGGCAAAAGCAGTGTACGACATTAACCATTTACAGTCCATAGTCCTTTAGAAGATCAAATCCGGTGTGCTGAAGTGTTACATTCCCTGTGGCAAGTGATGTGCGAATATCCAAAAAAAAGGGGTCTTTCACAGAAAGGTCCATAACAGGGAAATTGCAATCTCAGCCTATCCCTGGTAGTGATACAAAATTCATAAGTACTGCTTGAAAATGCCCTACTAAAGGGTCACTAGAAGCACATATGAATCAATTTATGTATCAATTACATTAGTTAAATATGCCAGCACCAGCAAGTAAGAAACATAGCTCCTGTATCCGGTATAATGTATAATGTATCCAATTGTTACAATATTCACAAATTGTTATTACTTACACGGCAGGCGTTCCGTGACAATTCTACGGCTAGCTTGGTTCTTAATACCTGGGAGAGAAAAAGAAAAACATAGTCAGATAAACAATTTTGCTGACGGATGATAAATTAAAATTATTTTAGGAAGCATTTGAGGCTATTGTGGTCATTCATGCCTTTGGTTTGATACTCTCTAATTTCATTATCCATCAAGCTTCACTTTGGAGCAAGAGTCTATCCCAGTCTCCTCCTCTTGGGGGTCTCTTAACCACTTCAAGTATTCACAAAATTGTTATTACTTACACGGAAGGAGTTCCATGACAATTCTACGGCTAGCTGGTTCTTAATACCTGGGTGGGAGGTTGATTTTTTCAAATTCATTAGGATGTTGAAATAAAAATGTACTTTAAAGACACGGTTACACTACCTAAAAGGTTGGCCAAAAAAATCTGAATATATACCAGATGTGAATAATGACAGTCTAAATACGTTTTCCAGAGTGGTAAGCTCTGAAGTGAATAAAGTCTGGGCTAGTGGAAAGGCCATGGTAAACCCAACCTAACCAAGAAAGAAAGGGAAGCATTAGACGCCCTTAAGACCAATTATAACATTGTAATTAAAGCAGCTGATAAGGGTGGCACCCTAGTGGTAATGGACAGAATTAAATATGAGGCCGAAATAAAACATCAAATTGATACCCTGGGGACATTACACTTTAATTACACATGACCCAGTCTGGGACATCAAGCGACTTATTCACACCATGGTAACGGATGCTTAACATAATGGCACAATCGACAAATATACTCATGATTTCCTGATTAATGAATTTCCCAGGACACCAGTATTATATATTCTACCCAAGATACATAAAACATTAATCGACCCCCCGGGTAGACCGATTGTTTCAGGGGTGGGCCAGTAGAACCACTGGCTAAATTTGTTGATCAGCATTTGCAAAAATTAGTTATTGATATACCCACATGCTTGAAAGACACCACAGATTTCCTTAATCGTCTTAATGACATTGATACACTCAATGACAATGTTTCCTTGTGTAGCATTGATGTCCAATGTTTATACACATCCATACCACAAGATGAGGGTGTAATGTATGTTGAAGAAGCTTTGTTAAATACCACCTTGCCTAACAGCCTGGTTTACTTTTTGATTGACTGCCTGGAAATTATACTAAAGAAAAACTACTTAATTACAAATTTTATTGGCAGACCCCAGGGACATCCATGTGGTCTGCAGTAGCCCCTTCTTTTGCTAATATTTTTATGCATCAAATTGAGATTAACGCTGTTCTTGAAACAACCATATACACAACACATTAAACAATCGTTTTGTGGATGATATCTTTATAATTTGGGACGGGCCTATTGAATTATTCGAATCAATGGTAACAGTAGCAAACACATCCCACAAGACAATAAAGTTCACAACAGAACATTCAAAAAGTGAACTTAATTTTTTGGATGTGAATGTGAAGATTATGAAGGCAGTCTCATCACAAACCTATACCGTAAACCCATGGCTCGCAACAACCGTTACATACTGGGAGTTTCCATAACCCAGAATCATCAAAGCCATATCCAAAGGCCAGTACTTAAGAGCCAGAAAAATAGCCTCTAACGATTTACTATTTGAACAAGCTGCAAGCGATCTTACAAAACGCTTTAGCAAAAGAGGTTATTCTAACAAAAAACTTAACAAGATACTGGAGGAACTTAGGGCTATCCCACGGGAAGATTTACTAACCCAGAAACAGATCTTGACTCACAGAGACTAACATTTGTTAGCAAATATAGAAATCAGAGTCAAGAAATTGAAACCTATTGTAAAACAATTTTGGCCATTACTACAGATGGACAAGGAATGTGGTCATCTCTTTTAAGATTCCCCACAATTTTCATATAAGAGAGGCTCCACACTGAAGGATTTATTAAGTCCCACCCGAGCCGAGACAAGAATGCCAAAAGACTAACTGCAAGACAGGAACCTTTCCCTGCCACAACTGTAATTGTTGTACACGCTATAATCAAAGGCCCTAACATCCACCACCCTACGAGAGGCACTGAATTATTCTGAGAACATTTGGCTACCTGTACCAGCACTCATGTGGTTTTATGTGCTTAAATGCCCATGTGGTATGCTGTATGAGGGCAAAACCATTAGAACTGTAAATACCCGAATTAAGGAAAATAAAAATTCTATCCCGTAAATTTTGAACCAGATACATACAGTATACTGACACTTTGGTATCCAGGCACTTTTTTGAGGCTAAACACAATGTTAGCCAGCTGAAATGGAAGGTACTTGAAGTGGTTAAGAGACCCGCAAGAGGAGGAGACTGGGATAGACTCTTGCTCCAATGTGAAGCTTGATGGATAATGAAATTAGAGAGTATAAAACCAAAGGGCATGAATGACCACAATAGCCTCAAATGCTTCCTAAAATAATTTTAATTTATCATCCCGTCAGCAAAATTGTTTATCTGACTATGTTTTTTTTTTTCTCCCAGGTATTAAGAACCAGCTAGCCGTAGAATTGTCACGGAACTCCTGCCGTGTAAGTAATAACAATTTTGTGAATATTGTAACAATTGGATACATATACATTATACCGATACAGGAGCTATGTTTCTTACTATGCTGGTGCTGGCATATTTAACTAATGTAATTGATACATAAATTGATTCATATATGCTTCTAGTGACCCTTTAGTAGGCATTTTCATGCAGTACTTATGATTTTGTATCACTACCAGGGATAGGCTGAGATTGCAATTTCCCTGTTATGGACCTTTCTGTGAAAGACCCCTTTTTTTTGGATATTCGCACATCACTTGCACAGGGGAATGAACACTTCAGCACACCGGATTTGATCTTCTAAAGGACTATGGACTGTAAATGGTTAATGTCGTACACTGCTTTGCTTGATCTATTGGAATGTACTTAATGATAGGATTGGGCGGAGGTTTCTATGGTGGAGGAGGGTATTTAAATCCCATGATACCTTGCACTCCAATACACTTGAATAAGGGTTACACCCAAAACATGTAGTGTGTGTTGACACTGCTAATAAATGAAACACTTGCAGTTTTGAAAACACTGCCTTGATGCTGTTTATTCCTACTATACACATTATTAGTGTGTCTATCTAAGTTAGAGTGTGTCTTTCTAGCATACATTTGGTGTATTGGTTTTACTTGTTTATATTCTTATTGTGATTTTGTTGTTTTAGACCTTTTATTTATTTTATGATTTATGTCTATGTAAATATTTTCCAACCATTATAAAATCATCTGATCTCTTTGCCACACTAAACTGCAGAACAGTCTTTATTTTTATAATCTTACATTCTCATCTGAGAAATCTGTGTGTAGTACATGAAAATGGAATCAAATATGTCACCAAGATTATCTAACAGCAACATTCCAATCACTTAGCATCTACAGCAGTGATCCCCAACCAGTGCCTTGTGAGCAACATGTTGCTCTCCAACCCCTTGGATGTAGCCTTAAAGCAGATGCTTATTTTTTAATGATCGCAAGACTTGAAGGCCAAGTTTTGGCTGCATAAAAAACAGGTTTACTGCCAGAGCCCCGCTGAGTACTGTTAGTCACATAGGGGGCTGCCAAAAATTGCCCAATTTCAGCCACCTTATTTGCCCCCTGGAACTTTCTCATGCTTGTGGTTGCTCCCTCAGTCTTTTTAAAATTGAAATGTGTCTCACAGGCAGGGTCGACTGGGGGCCCGGCGGGGCCCACGGAACTGGCTGGTTCAGGGCCCCCCTCCAGTCCCACCCGGCGCCTACTGTGATGTGGCGACTGTGTGAGCACCGCTCTGTCCGCATAACATGAAATGGCGCCTATGCCGCATGCAGCGAGCAACAGCCGTCGCTCGGCGCGCATGTGGCAGATCTAGTGCTGCTGCAGCGCCGAAAAACGTTTTTCCGCCAAAAATTTAATATCGGAGAAAGGGGTCTGGGCCCCGGCGGGGGCCACCGAGGGTCGGGCCCGACCAGGGTATGTTTCCCGGTGTACCCCCGGAGCGCAGTCGCCGACCACTGCTGCACAGGTTAAAATTTTGGGCACCACGATCTAAACAGTGGTGTGAACAAACAGGAAAAACATGACTATATATTGTCAAGGTCCTGCTGTCTCTGTACAAATCCACCATAATCCAAATGTTTTAGTTGCGTTTTTCAAGTGTGTGTTAGTTTTAGCAAAGAAGTCTGTCGAGGTGGTAATGCATCGGGTCTGGTCTAATCACTAGCTTGTGGGGTGTTTTGTTTGGTTCAAGGGTATCTAGAATTGCCCTCAAAAGATAAAGTGGAAGCCCATGGCTAATCAGGTTTCGCATTTAATATCATCGAGCAATTGCTTAATTGATATTGCAGCAGCCAAGTACAAAGCCCACCTACAATTAATGTTTTTGATAAACGGGAAATTAACAAAGAAGTGCAAACAGATATTGTTAGCAATCTAAAGGGAATTGGATAACCAAATGACTCATAAAGTTGAAAGGCCTCTGTCAAAAACTGAAAAAGTGCTAAAGTGCAAAGAAACATAATGCTGTCCGTGACTCAATGCAAAATGAACACTTATCATGGAAATAATGTCTTGCATTTCTTAACCAAAAAATATTGTGGGGTTTATTCCTGTGGAGGGAAAAGGTTTGCAAAGGCAATGCTTGGCCTGCAGCATCCTGTTTGAGGAAACTCCGAGCAATGGCTACAGCGCCAACCTATGTACCGCACACTCACATGCAACTTGCAGATACAGGCTTGGAGCCATCAGAAGCACACTACACAAAACACTATAACAGGCAAAGAGGTTCCAGTTATGATGTCTGTTGATGCAAACAAATTAATGTTTACAATGTGACATTGTCACCATGGATGAACTTCTTAGAAGTCATTGTGAACAACATGAAGCACTTCTTGCAAACCTCCCAGTTTATACTACTACCACCTCCCGTCAAGGGATGAAAACAAGAGCAAATATTTGTGTGTGGGGTGCCTGTAGTCCAGTGGCACAACATCCGGCCATGAATATTCTATAAGAGTCTAGAGCATTAAAAAGTCGCCAAACCTTCCCCCGACGGCATTTACTCACTGTATAGGGATGACACCCAAACGGAGGAGATGTAAATGTGCAAATTAACCCCAAACCTTACAAAGTGTTTTAAATAAATATATAATGATAGCTGAGACACAATTTATAGTCAAGCAGAGCAAGCATAAAACGAAAAGGCTGAGCAACCCCAAGTCCTACCTTTATTGTTTATAATCTTAAGTGCTTTAACGCTGCTGTGTATGCACCTGGTGTTATCGTTTACACTTATAAAATCTTTGCTGCTCACACTTCTGTTTTTTTAATTAAAGCTATTGAAAGCAGTATTGCCTGTCCTTTGCTATTGCCACACTGCTGGTTTGCTGAGTGCAAGAACGGCATTAAAATAATTAGCAGTAGCTAGAATGCTCCTCCAGTGCAGTCCCACAATACCTTGCACAGTTCTAGGATTCTCCTACTCTACTGTCTGGCCATCACAGGAGCATTGCTTCAATAATCATTACATTTAAAAATACTTTAATAGTCACATGTAATGAGTTTGCAAAAAGTAACACATCTTTTTGTAAGGGAAAAAGTCCCATCTAGAGTTCATCCACAAAGAAGGTACATTATTCCCACATAAAATTATATGACAGTTCCACATACCACTACAATTAAAGCATAATTAAATTGTTTTAATTGCTTTACAATTTTGTCTAAAATAGAAGAACACGATGGTGAAGCACAGCAGAGGGAGAGCATTTTTTTAAAGAAACTTGATAATATTTTTTTTTGGTTCAGCTGAGGTGTTATTGAAACAAAAGACACAAGACAGTGAACATTTCAGCATACTCCAGACAACAGTTCGCCAAATGCGCAGATTGGCATCAACAGTATATTCAACAGCGTCAGCAGTAATGTAATCATAGTAAATACAACTATTCAAAGGTGCAATCCAGTGATTACATAAAAAACGACAAATGATTTTGAATCTTGTACAAGCAATGTTACAAATATTTCTGTTCTTTTCAATCTAACGCCATCAGCTTTATTGTACTTTTATTCAAAAGGGTGTAGTTAACGCTTTGTGTACACGTGACCCTATTCGTATATACCTGCATCACTTATGTCAGGTGATCGGATTACCCTTTCTTCTAGCTTGTCCCATCGCAGCCCAATTGATTCGGGAGATGCAGCCATTGAACTCTTATTCATTTTCCAAAATACCACACTGCATATTTTCATATTAGAGGTTAGAGAACCCTTGCCGCCTAGCTTACTGAGGTCCTCCATTTTTTGCAAGTCTTGGACTGCCTTAAGGCCATATTCTTTGGTCATGTGGGGGTTCAAGCAAGTTTTCCAAGTTCTGCGTAATAATCTTTCTGGCCAGGAATAGTAATTTTTGAAGCATAATCGGGCGGATTTGGTAAGTTGGAGTTGGGGGTCGCATACCTAGTAAGAACGAATTGGGGATGCCGAATGGTATCTGCTCAAACGCCCAAGCATCTTGGTAAATACGAGCCTGTCGTGCTCACCCAATAGGGATTTAATTTGGAGCACGACATAAAGGTATGAAGTATTGTCCCTTCCTCCGTGTTCACACCTGCAAGCAAGTGGATGGTAATTTCTGGATTTAGCTTATGCAGCAGTGAACGTGAGTAGTAACGGCCCCTATGCCAGTGGTAAGTTGTAATATTCTGTAATTTGTAGATGGGAGAGATCAGTAGGGGTAATGTTGAAGTGGCCTGAATGCCACTGTCATCTGAGAAAGCCTGCAAGATCAAAGATTGCCCACCAGCTCCCTGGATTTCAGTGGGACTTTTAGTATATTTAGTGTTTTTGTAAAGCTTTGTAGAAAGGAGAGTCTAAATTGGCTTG
This sequence comes from Xenopus laevis, assembly GCF_017654675.1. NCBI lineage: Eukaryota > Metazoa > Chordata > Amphibia > Anura > Pipidae > Xenopus > Xenopus laevis. The sequence continues at coordinate 41,027,709 of NC_054387.1, forward strand.
GTTGATCTTGTCTGAACCACCTCTGCTACAAAGTGTACTAGACAGGTATAATCACAGGTCTAAAGGCTTTCCTCAAACTGAAACCGTCTCACCTTATGAATATATGGCAGCCTTGCGTAGGGGGGGATAGCAAATGTTTCTAAAGATTAGCAAACGAAGACCAATTCCTTGTTTGTCCCAGACGCTGATCCAATATAATAGACCCCTGCATCTAAACGCCGGTCCTGAGGGGGATTCTGCTGTCCAAGGGGCTAGCCTGGCATTGTACCATAGCGGTGTCAGGGGGTCCAATCGCTTACTGGGTTAGAAAGGTGATGACGCATATTAAGAAACACTACTTTGTAAAGAAATATAGGGTTATTAAAAGTTTGATAATAGTTTGTTTTACTGCGTAACATCGTATGGATGTAAGTGTTATGAGATAGAAAAAAATGGCTTTCCCAAGTGAACACAAGCGCAACTATAGTGGCATGTTCAGTTATGGACCTACCCAGCATAGGGTTTGCCCACCTTTTAACTGCACAGTGGTTGATGGATTAATATGGGGTATTATTATGCATTGAGACATCATGCGTTTTAAGCTATCTGCAATGATGTATTAGCTTATACATTGATTATTCTGCAGTGGTTTTTTACTATCGATTCATGGTGACAAGTAACATTCACAGTGATGACTGCCTCCTTGCGCTTAACTTGACCCTAGTAATATGCAGGCCTGGTTTTGTGGCACGGCCCGGCGCCTAGGGCAGCAAGATTTTGGGGGTTGTATGCGCCGGACTATAATATCGGTAAGCAACTTGGGGGATGCACTAAACACGCCATCTCGAATCACAACCAGTTGCTCGTGCGCTTGTTGGAGGGGGGTCTGCTGGTCTAGTGGTGGCTCAAGTAGAATTCCGGGCCTGGTATAAGTATCCAAGACAAAGTGCACCAAATGTCTAAGAATGGGTTTTCCAACCACACCGCCCTGGCAGCATTTTTAGTTAATCAGGAATTAACTGGCTACATCAACTAATGAGTTGCACTTGTAACAGTGATGGAGAAAGAGTTAGTTTACTTATAGTTGGCCCATAGACTTTCCCATTCAAGGAACTCAAAATTGGCACAGAGTGAAAAAAGAATCGCAAAAAACACACATATTACAGGTAAAGCAGGCTTACAGTGTAACTTGGTAAGCAACCATCAGTAAATTATACGAAGTAATGTGCAAAGCTGTAGTACAAACCAGCATTTCAAGGTCCAGGAGCTGCAAATTCATAAACCCCCTCAGTTGAACACCTCCAAGCAGCTGCCACACGGACTCTCACACCCTACTGGCACCCGTGTATGTAAACCCACAGGCTTCCGCTCTTAACCTGTCAAAGTTGGAGCTACTTTCCGCCAGTGTAACGTGATCATGCTCAGTTCATGGTGGATGGGGTCCTGCAGCCCTGTACTCATTCCTAATGCAGTCACAGTTAGTCACTGGCACTGCCCTAACTAGCTGGGTGGGCTGTTGGCTATTCCGGTTTTGTGTACGATTACATCTATCATACCTATACAATTACTGGGCATATTCCGTGGCCACACCAGCATTATCTAGACTACAGTATAGCAATATACCGGGCAATATGTTCGCCGCTGAGAAAACTTGCCAGTTTTTCATCTCATACCCTGAAAAGAGTCTTAGTCTGCATAGCTTAACTGTATGTTGCATCCCTGTTCTATAACCACGAAGAATCTTTGTAAAAATTGCAAAGATGTGGTCACTCACAGTTTGCAGTTGTTGCTCGGCACTGGGGAGCAAACACGGGACTGCCAACCGTGTACACTAGCGTTGGTTTCTTATTGGTGGCACTCCTAATCGCGTGTAGCAAGAAAGACCCAAGCACGATAGCACCTGACTTAATTGTTCTTGTTCATGTTGATCCTGACTGTGTGAACAATGGAGATCACCCGGCAATTCGTGTGCCACTATTTACTCTCTCTGTAATAGAAAATTTCTCATTAGTCCAGACTATTATTTGCGCGCCATCGCACTCATATTACCCACTTCGTCGCTCGAGATCCCGTCCTGCCCGGATCTTAGAATTTGTGGACTTTGTCACCCAGGAACACAAGAAATTTGTATAATAAATGCCGGAGTCACTGTTGCAAAGTATTCGTGCAAATCGCACGATATGAATACGACGAACTGAAAATTTGTTTTATTTTTAACCCCAGCTCTCATGCTCGAGTAAAATGTTATAAAATAGTCCCAGGAGTAGGGGTCTTAGAACAGTTAGTGTGGGTCTCTCACTGAGTGCTTGTGGTGCTGTCCTTATCATAATATTGCTGTCCCTATCCCGTGCGATATGAGTGCTCAATCTGGCACGATGATTAATGTCGGGCGCCAGATGATCACAGTTTATTATTCATTCACGTTTCTTTCCATTTCAGCACTTTTTCTTAGTGTTCACTTGCATCTTCCATATTCATTAGGTAACTTTGGGGCACCCACGATCTATAGTCTGCTCTTGCACACCCACAAAATATCATGACTAAGTATTGTCAAAGGTTCTTTCTGTCTCGTACAAATCCTAATCATATGTTTATGTTGCGTTTTCAAGTGTGTGTTATTTTATGCAAACGTTGTTTTTCGCTAGGTTATTTGCATCGTGTGTCTGTCTTATATTCTACAGTCTTGTGGGGGTGTTTGTGTGTTCATTAGGGTATCTTTTTTTTAGGATTGCCTCATTATATAAGCTAAGGTAACATGTCGTTATATGTTTTATTTTCAGGTTTCCTTTTTATATCTATCACTCATGTCATTTGCGTTAATTGGTATTATTTGTTTCACTTTTTTGCATGCAGAGTTATCAAAATGTCCTTACTAATATAATTTGTTTTGGATAACGCGAGAATTTTAACTAAAGAATTGTCTACAGAATTTTATTTATCAATCTAAAGGTGATTGGAACAAAATGACTTAAAGTTGAGCCTCTTCAAAACTAAAAGTGCTAATTGCAAAGAAACATAATGCTGTCCGTGACTCATGCAAAATGAACACTTTATCATGGAAATAATGTCTTGCATTCTTTAACCAAAAATATTGTGGGTTTATTCTGTGGAGGGAAAAGGTTTGCAGGCAATGCTTGGCCTCTCACATCCTGACTGAGCACAGCATCCAGCTGTTATGTTTGAGGAACTCGAGCAATGCTACAGCGCCAACCCATGTACCGCACAACTCACATGCAACTTGCAGATACAGGTTGGAGCTCATCAGAGCACACTACACTAAACACTATAACGGCAAAGAGGTTCAGTTATGATGTCTGTGATGCAAACAAATTAATGTTTACATGTGACATTGTCACCCATGGATGACATTCTAAAGTCTATTGTGAACAAACATGAAGCACTTTCTGCAAAACCTCCCCATTTATACTACTCCACCTCCCTCAGGGATGAAACAAGAGCATATTTGTGTGTGGGGGGTGCCTGTACGTCCAGTGGCCACATCCGCCATGAATATTCTATAAGAGTCTAAGCATTAAAAAGTCCCAAACCTCCCCACCATTTACTTCACTGTATAGGATGACACCACGGAGGAGATGTAAATTGCAAATTAACCCCAAACCTTACAAAGTGTTTAAATAAATATATATTGATACTGAGACACAATATTATAGTCAAGCAGACAAGCATAAACGAAAGGCTGAGCACCCCAAGTCTACCTTTATTGTTTATAATCTTAAGTGCTTTACCTGCTGTGTATGCACCTGGTGTTATCTTTACACTTATAAAATCTTGTGCTTCACACTTCTGTTTTTTTATTAAAGCTATTGAAAGCAGTATTTGCCTGTTCCTTTGCTATTGCCCCACACTGCTGTTCTGAGTGCAAGAACCATTAAAATAAATTAGCAGTAGCTAGATCTCCTCCAGTCAGTCCCACAATACCTTGCACAGTTCTAGGATTCTCCTACTCTACTGGTCTGGCAATCACAGAGCATTGCTTTCAATAATCATTACATTTAAAAATACTTATAGTCACATGTAAATGAGTTTGAAAAAAGATACACATCTTTTGCCTAAGGGAAAAAGTCCCATCTAGAGTTCATCCACAAAAAAGGTACATTATTCCCATACATATTGACAGTTCCACATACCACTACAATTAAACATAATTAAATTGTTTAATTGCTTTACAATTTGTCTTAAATAGAGAACACGATGGGTGAAGCACAGCAGAGGGAGAGCATTTTTTAAAAGAAACTTGATAATATTTTTTTTTGGTTCAAGTGAGGTTTATTGAAACAAGACACAAGACAGTGAACATTTCAGCATACTCAGACAGTTCGCCAATGCGCAGATTGGCATCAACAATATTCAACAGCGTCAGAGCAGTAATGTATCATAGTAAATACAACTATTCAAGTGCATCCAGTGATTACATAAAAAACGACAAATGATTTGAATCTTGTACAAGCATGTTACAATATTCTGTCTTTTCAATCTACCCATCAGCTTATTGTACTTTATTCAAAAGGGTGTAGTTAACCTTTGTGTACACGTGACCCTATTCGTAATAACCTGCATCAACTTATGGTCAGTGATCGGGATTACCCTTTCTAGCTGTTCCCATCCCAGCATTGATTCGGGAGATCAGCCATTGAACTCTTATTCATTTTCCAAAATCCACAACTGCCATATTTTCATATTAAGGTTAGAGGAACCCTTCCGCCTAGCTATGAGGTCCTCCATTTTTTGCAAGTCTTGGACTGCCTTAAGCCATACTTGGTATGTGGGGGTTCAGACAATTTCCAGTTCTGCGTAATAATCTTTCTGGCCAGGAATAGTAATTTTTGAAGCATCAATCGGGCGGATTTGGTAAGTGGAGTTGGGGGGTCCATACCTTAGTAAGAACCATTGGGATCCAATGGTATCTCAAAACCCCAGCATCTTGGTAATACGAGCCTGTCTGCTCACCCAATAGGGATTTAATTTGGAGCACGACCATAAGGTATGAAGTATTGTTCCCTTCCTCCGTGTCACACCCTCAAGCAAGTGGATGGTATTTCTGGATTAGCTTATGCAGCAGTGAACGTGAGTAGTACGCCCTATGCAGTAGGTAAAGTTGTAATATTCTGTATTTGTAGATGGGAGAGATCAGTAGGGGTATGTGAAGTGCCTGATGCCACTGTCATCTGAGAAAAGCCTCAGATCAGATTCCCAACGCTCCCTGGATTTCAGTGGGACTTTTAGTATATTAGTGTTTTGTAAAGCTTTGTAAAAGGAAGAAGATCTAATGGCTGGGTTGATCTTGTCTGAACACCTCTGCTACAAGTGTACTAGACAGGGTATAATCACAGGTCCTAAGCGCTTTCCTCACTGAACCTCTCACCTTATGATATATCAGCCTTTGCGTAGGGGGGATAGCAAATGTTTCTACAAGATTAGCAAACGAAACCATTCCTTGTTTGTCCCAGACCTGATCCAATATATAGACCCCTGCATCTAACCCGGCCTGAGGGGATTTACTCTGTCCAAAGGGGCTAGCCTGGCATTGTACCATAGCGGTGTCAGGGGGTCCAATCCTACTGGGTTAGAAAGGTGATGGACCATATTAAGAACACTACTTTGTAAAGTAAATATAGGGTTATTAAGTTTGATAATAGTTTGTTTTACTCGTACATGTATGGGATGTAAGTGTTATGAGTAGAAAAAAATGGCTTCCCAAGTGAAACACAAGCAACTATAGTGCATGTTCAGTTATGGACCTACCCAGCATAGGGTTGCCACCTTTACTGACAGTGTTAGATGGATTATAGTGGGGTATTATCATTGAGACATCATGCGTTATCTATCTGCATGATGTATTAGCTTAACATTGATTATTCTGCAGTGGTTTTTACCCATTTCATGGTGACAGTAACATCACAGTGATGACTGCCTCCTTGCCTTACTTGACCCTAGTAATATGCAGGCTGGTTTTGTGGCAAGGCCCGGCCCTAGGGCAGCAAGATTTTGGGGGTTGTATGCCGCCCGGCTATATTATCGGAAAGCACTGGGGGATGCACTACTACGCACCGAACACCAGTGCTACGGGCGCTTGTGAGGGGGGTCCTCTGGTCTAGTGGTGGCTCAAGTAGAAATTCGGGCCTGGTAATAAGATCCCAAGACAAAGTGCACCAATGTCTAAGAATAGGGTTTCCACCCACACCCCTGCAGCATTTTAGTTAATCAGGAATTAACTGGCTACATCACAATGAGTTTGCACTTTGTACAGTGATGGAGAGAGTTAGTTACTTATGTTGGGCCTAGACTTTCCCATTCAGGAACTCAAAATTGGCACAGAGTGAAAAAAGAATCACAAAAATCACATATTACAGGTAAACAGGCTTACAGTGTACTTGTAAGCAACCATCAGTAAATTATAGAAGTAATTGCAAAGCTGTAGTACAAAACCAGCATTTCAAGGTCCAGAGCTTGCAATTCATAAAACCCCTCAGTGACCCCTCCATGCACTGCCAACACTCTCACACCCTTACTGGCACCGTGTATGTAAACCCACAGGCTTCCGCTCTTCCTGTCAAAGTTGGAGCTACTTTCCCAGTGTAACGTGATTCATCTCAGTTCATGGTGATGGCGTCCTGCCATGCTGTACTCATTCCCTATGCCAGTCACAGTTAGTCACTGGCACTGCCCCTAAACTAGCTCGGTGGGGCTGTTTTGCTATGTCCTGGTTGTTGTGTACGATTACACTATCATCCATATACAATTACTGGCATATCCTTGAGCCACACCAGCAATTTATCTAACTACAGTATATGCAAATACCCAATATGTTTTCAGCCCTGAGAAAACTTGCCAGTTTTTCATCAACAATCATTCATCCCTAGCCTGGAGCATCAGCTTGAAATAGTAGAAAACTACTATTGGTTTTTCATCTGCCAATGGCTACTATACCACAAGTGGGGATCATGTAATAAAATGTGCAAAGTTCACTACATACCCAGTCACCTGTAGCAACCAGTAGTCAGTAGGTAGCATTCAGTCACCACCTATGTAAATACAGGCATCTTACTGTGCTATGGGTTACTGCACTTGGGCAAACATTGAGCCTTTTATTTATAGGGGAAGGTGTTTTCATCACTGTTTTTATTACTGCAAAAAGGCTTTAACCATTTGCCCCAAAGATTCATGATTGTGCAGTTTCAGGTACCAGGAGGTAGCTGTGGTTCTTCCCTGTGCCAGTCCATAAAAACAGAGAGCCTCTGTTTTTGATCTGTCAAGATCTCAAACTCAAAGGAAGATATTAAAGGGTATTTTGCTTTTTATAAGTGTGATAATACACTACACTGTAAACAGCTGTCTGACTATTGTGACTATCGTGGCTCTATGTTGAATGCACCTTTCTCCTTCATTAGCACACCCTTAGACTTCATTGCCTTCAGATGGTAAAAAAATTCTAACTTGGTGCCATACTATTAGTTCAGGAGCAGCTAAACAGTAACAGGCATAATGGAAGATGTCAGTGTGCTCCCCTTTGTCTGTCTCTTGGGTATAAATGTCAGTCTGCAAACAAAAGCTTTAGGGACAAAAATAACATCCGCGAGCTGGATGGCAGGATAAAGCTTAAGCTTTACATACATAGATGGTCCCACAGGCGTGAAACTGAACGTACATGCCAATCGCTCTTTAACACAACAGGTTATCTGCATTTAGATAGACAGAATCATTTTTGATATTTATGTATATTATTTTCTATGTGTAGTATCACTATAATAAGAGTTAACAAGAGCAATGAATTATCTGTAAAAAGTATACTCTTTATAACTGCCACTTGACCTATGGCTGGCCTTTATATGCAATAAACCAAATTATCACGAAAAGCATAAATCTATCGAATCATTAGGATAAGCTTACCGCTTGGGTCTGGGTGCTCATGCCCCAGACCTTCAGCATAGGGGAGTTATTCACAACAAAACAGCATTAGGCAGGCACCAATCCGGAACATCCAACAAAAGTAGAATCCAAGAGTCAAAAATTGAGTATAAAAAAATATATAATACTTTATTTTACATTACATCTAAAAGGATGGGGACACTTAATCATAGGCTTTTTTCACATTATATATCATTCATTACGGCTATGGCACATTTTAAGATTACTACAGTGGGCAACTAATCTCCTGAAAATGCTTTCCCATCGGCATTACTGTAAATCGCCAGTGTTATACAAGTTACCTGTGCTTTGCATAGTAGCCTGAAGTTGCAGAAGCTACTGTGCGGAGCATATACTTTCTCATTGGCAATTTACATTAATGCTGGTGGAAAGAAATGTTCAAATTTACTGCAGCCGACTAATCTCCAATTGTGCCACCACCATTATAATAAATGGTTAATATAAATTAGCCTGCAGCAGTGTGCGTTTATATGGTCACATAACTCCTCAGTTAATCCGAATAACCTTATAATTGACAGTAGGGGTTACATTATACCTTTAAAACACAATTTATACTCAGAGTTACCTGTATAACTCAGCCTTGAGCCTTTATATGGTCACATAACTCATCAGTTACTTCTAATATCCTTATCATTTACTGTAGGGGTATATTATCTCTTATAATACATTTATACTCAGAGTTACCTTTTTAATTCAGCCTGCAGCCTTGTGCCTTTTTATGGTCACAGAACTCCTTGGTTACTTCAAATATATATAACTTTATAATTTATAGTAGGGGGGTACATTATCCCTTTTAATACACAATTAATACTCAGAGATACCTGTAGGCCTTGTGCCTTTATATGGTCACAGAACCCATCAGTGACTTCTAATAGCCTTAGCCCTGTATAAAGACATTATGCCTTTATGAAGTCACAACACTCTTCAGCTACTTGTAATAGCCTCATAGTACAGTAGGGGGTACATTACCCCTTATAATACATGAGTGATACTCGGAGATACCTGTTGAACCCAACCTGCAGCCTTGTGCCTTTATTTGGTCATAAAACTCCCTCAGTGACTTCAAATATCTTTATAAATTACAGAAGGCGGCAAAACAACAAAAATTGCAACTTGCAGCACTTCATGTTAAGGGCTCTTACACAGAATCACTTAAGTTTCCCCACTGGCATTTGGCATGTTAGTCAGTGGAGAGAAAACAAGGGAAGTTTTGTTGCCGGCTGTAGATAAATCACTGGTGGCAACACATACTGTGTGCCATTATGCTAAGGGTAGAAACCTTCTAGTTTAAACTCCACGGGAGATTCAGATTTTTGGGTCAGATCTGATCTTGCCAACAGCACAAGATTTTTCTACGAACGCCGATCCCCCACAACTGTAATGTAATGTTGGATCAGATAAAGTCTGATGGGCACTGTTACACCAGCCAGTAACTTCCACTGATCAACGCACCATCTGATCCCCTTCTTCGACCCAATGACCTGTTCAGACGATGACGAGTTTCTGCCGGGGGCGGGAATCGAACTCACGACCTTGTGCAGCGGGGGCGGATGCCTTAACCACTTGGCTATCGAGAAGGTCTACCTTATAAGGGCCTCCAGGGAGCGTATTGACTCTATTAGGCAGAAAATAGCCTGCCGGCACTACCTGTTATATGAAGAGACACCATGGGACGTTCGGTTGTAATGGACACCTGGAACCCCTCCTGGAAGGCATGGCTAGTGTGGCGCCCTGGCTTAGGCGCCTGTTAAATGACCGGGGAGTCCCCAGTTCGAATCCCGGGAGGTTCCTTTTGCAAACCGTGGAGGCATGCTTAAGATGCCCTTTTCTTCAAGCAGTATTAGCCAGTTAATGCTAATGGTCATCCAAAACCGTTGCTGGTACACTGGGCCACTGTGGCGCACCGGCTAAGGCGCCTCTTGAATGGCCGGGGAGACCCGAGTTCGATTCCTAGGTGGTATCTTTTGGAGGCATGCTTAAGATTCCCTTTTCTTCAAGCTGCATTAGCCAGTAAATGCTAATGGTCATCTGTTACCACTCCAGGAAGGCCTGGACACTGTGGCGCACTGGTTACGGTGCGTGCTTAATGGCCGGGAGTCCCGAGTTCGAATCCCGACAGGTATCCTTTGCAAAGCTTGGAGGCATGCTTAAGATTCCCTTTTCTTCAATCTGCATTTGCCGGTTAATGCTAATGGTCATCCGGAACTATACCTGAAACACTTGGCTGCTGTGGCTCACCGGCTAAGGTGCCTGTTAAATGGCCGAGCAGTCCTGAGTTCAAATCCCGGCTGGTGACCTTTGGAAACCTTAGAGGCATGCTTTAGATTTCCTTTTCAAATTGCATGTCTTTAGATGTCTTTCACCCCACATAGGCTGAAATTTGAGTCCCACTTGGGGCTAGTCTGTTCCACACCGGGTTATGTGTTTTTTTTCCATTTGGCTACATTAAGCAACAGTTCAGTGTAACAATATGGCTGGGTATATACAGACGACGTCACTTTGGTTTGTGTGTTTAACACAGCATAACTAAACACAGATAACCCGATATTTTTTCAAGTTCTGTACAGAACACTACTATGAATAAGCAATTTTCAAGGATAGCCGTGGGCTGAAGCTATGCAAACCCCAAAAGAGGGCAGCAGGGGAGGTGTTTGCTATATGGGGATTCCCCCAAATCGATGTGATGGCAAGGCATGGGCAAGGTAAGGTCAAAGAAAGGTCAAGGTATGGGCAAGGTAAGCACAAGGTATGGGCAATGTGTTAAATGGGAACCCATGACCAGAAGCAGATGCATGGGTAGTTTAAAGGAGTGGTTCACCTCTACGTTAACTTTTTTGTATGGTATAGAATGGCCAATTCTAAGCAACTTTTCAATTGGTCTACATTATTTTTATAGTTTCTGAATTATTTGCCTTTTTCTTCTGACTCTTTCCAGCTTTCAAATGGGGGTCATTGACACCATCTAAAAAGAAGTGCTCTGCAAGGCTATACATTTACTGTTACTGCTACTTTTTATGACTTCTCTTTCTATTCAGGTCCTCTCCTATTCATTTTCCAGTCTCTTATTCAAATCAATGCATGGTGGCTAAGGTAATATGGACCAGAGCAACCAGATTGTGGAAACCACATACTGGAGAGCTGCTGAATAAAAAAGATTTGAAAAATAAATAAAACAAATTGCAAATTGTCTCAAAATATCACTCTCTACAGCATACTAAAATCTAACTCAAAGGGGAACAACCCCTTTTAGTGGATAGGAAGCCAGATGGGGAACCCACCCAAGGCAGATACCTTAGTGGGTTAAAAAGGAAACCTTTATTAGAAGAAAGCCAGCCAAATACAGTTTCATTCAGCAAGAGCACCTGCCGACCACCATTTTTTTCAGCAAGACCCCCTCTTTCCATCCCAGGCAGGTCACCTCCACCTTGGCCATCGTGCCATCGTCCCTCCCTATTCCTCCTTTGATCTACGCTGTGCTCTTTTCCCAGGAGGCGACTTCCACTGATCCATCGGTCACCCTTACTCCAGGCTGCAATTTCCCCTGTTCCATTGGCCACTCTTACTCCAGGCTGCAACTTCTTCAGATCCATCGGGCACTGTTACACCAGCCAGTAACTTCCACTGATCAACGCACCATCTGATCCCCTTCTTCGACCCAATGACCTGTTCAGACGATGACGAGTTTCTGCCGGGGGCGGGAATCGAACTCACGACCTTGTGCACAGGGGGCGGATGCCTTAACCACTTGGCTATCGAGAAGGTCTCCCTTATAAGGGCCTCCAGGGAGCGTATTGACTCTATTAGGCAGAAAATAGCCTGCCGGCACTACCTGTTATATGAAGAGACACCATGGGACGTTCGGTTGTAATGGACACCTGGAACCCCTCCTGGAAGGCATGGCTAGTGTGGCGCCCTGGCTTAGGCGCCTGTTAAATGACCGGGGAGTCCCCAGTTCGAATCCCGGGAGGTTCCTTTTGCAAACCGTGGAGGCATGCTTAAGATGCCCTTTTCTTCAAGCAGCATTATCCAGTTAATGCTAATGGTCATCCAAAACCGTTGCTGGTACACTGGGCCACTGTGGCGCACCGTCTAAGGCGCCTCTTGAATGGCCGGGGCGACCCGAGTTCGATTCCCAGGTGGTATCTTTTGGAAACCTTGGAGGCATGCTTAAGATTCCCTTTTCTTCAAGCTGCATTAGCCAGTAAATGCTAATGGTCATCTGTTACAACTCCAGGAAGGCCTGGACACTGTGGCGCACCGGCTATCGTGCCTGCTTAATGGCCGGGAGTCCCGAGTTCGAATCCCGACAGGTATCCTTTGCAAAGCTTGGAGGCATGCTTAAGGTTACCTTTTCTTCAATCTGCATTTGCCAGTTAATGCTAATGGTAATCCAAAACCATTGCTGGTACACTGGGCCACTGTGGCGCACCGGCTAAGGCGCCTCTTGAATGGCCGGGGAGACCCGAGTTCGATTCCCAGGTGGTATCTTTTGGAAACCTTGGAGGCATGCTTAAGATTCCCTTTTCTTCAAGCTGCATTAGCCAGTAAATGCTAATGGTCATCTGTTACCAGTCCATCTGTTACCACTGTGGCGCACCGGCTACGGTGCCTGCTTAATGGCCGGGAGTCCCGAGTTCGAATCCCGACAGGTATCCTTTGCAAAGCTTGGAGGCATGCTTAAGATTGCCTTTTCTTCAAGCTGCATTAGCCAGTTAATGCTAATGGTCATCCGGAACCAAGCCATGAAGGCCTGGCCACTGTGGCGCGCCAGCTATGTTGTCTGTTAAATGGCCGGGGAGTCCCGAGTTCAAAACCTGAGAGGTATCTTTGGCAAACCTTGGAGGCATGCTTTAGATTTCCTTTTCAAATTGCATGTCTTTACATGTCTTTCACCCCACAGAGGCTGAAATTTGAGTCCCACTTGGGGCTAGTCTGTTCCACACCGGGGTATGTGTTTTTTTTCCATTTGGCTACATTAAAGCAACAGTTCAGTGCAACAATATGGCTGGGTATATACAGCCGACGTCACTTTGGTTTGTGTGTTTAACACAGCATAACTAAACCCAGATAACCCGATATTTTTTCAAGTTCTGTACAGAACACTACTCTGAATAAGCAATTTTCAAGGTTAGCCGTGGGCTGAAGCTATGCAAACCCCAAAAGAGGGCAGCAGGGGAGGTGTTTGCTATATGGGGATTCCCCCAAATCGATGTGATGGCAAGGCATGGGCAATGTAAGGTCAAAGAAAGGTCAAGGTATGGGCAAGGTAAGCACAAGGTATGGGCAATGTGTTAAATGGGAACCCATGACCAGAAGCAGATGCATGGGTAGTTTAAAGGAGTGGTTCACCTCTATGTTAACTTTTTTGTATGGTATAGAATGGCCAATTCTAAGCAACTTTTCAATTGGTCTACATTATTTTTTTTTATAGTTTCTGAATTATTTGCCTTTTTCTTCTGACTCTTTCCAGCTTTCAAATGGGGGTCACTGACCCCATCTAAAAAGAAGTGCTCTGCAAGGCTATACATTTACTGTTACTGCTACTTTTTATGACTTCTCTTTCTATTCAGGTCCTCTCCTATTCATTTTCCAGTCTCTTATTCAAATCAATACATGGTGGCTAAGGTAATATGGACCAGAGCAACCAGATTGTGGAAACCACATACTGGAGAGCTGCTGAATAAAAAAGATTTGAAAAATAAATAAAACAAATTGCAAATTGTCTCAAAATATCACTCTCTACAGCATACTAAAAGCTAACTCAAAGGGGAACAACCCCTTTTAGTGGATAGGAAGCCAGATGGGGAACCCACCCAAGGCAGATACCTTAGTGGGTTAAAAAGGAAACCTTTATTAGAAGAAAGCCAGCCAAATACAGTTTCATTCAGCAAGAGCACCTGCCGACCACCATTTTTTCAGCAAGACCCCCTCTTTCCATCCCAGGCAGGTCACCTCCACCTTGGCCATCGTGCCATCGTCCCTCCCTATTCCTCCTTTGATCTATGCTGTGCTCTTTCCCCAGGAGGCGACTTCCACTGATCCATCGGTCACCCTTACTCCAGGCTGCAATTTCCCCTGTTCCATTGGCCACTCTTACTCCAGGCTGCAACTTCTTCAGATCCATCGGGCACTGTTACACCAGCCAGTAACTTCCACTGATCAACGCACCATCTGGTCCCCTTCTTCGACCCAATGACCTGTTCAGACGATGACGAGTTTCTGCCGGGGGCGGGAATCGAACTCACGACCTTGTGCAGCGGGGGCGGATGCCTTAACCACTTGGCTATCGAGAAGGTCTCCCTTATAAGGGCCTCCAGGGAGCGTATTGACTCTATTAGGCAGAAAATAGCCTGCCGGCACTACCTGTTATATGAAGAGACACCATGGGACGTTCGGTTGTAATGGACACCTGGAACCCCTCCTGGAAGGCATGGCTAGTGTGGCGCCCTGGCTTAGGCGCCTGTTAAATGACCGGGGAGTCCCCAGTTCGAATCCCGGGAGGTTCCTTTTGCAAACCGTGGAGGCATGCTTAAGATGCCCTTTTCTTCAAGCAGTATTAGCCAGTTAATGCTAATGGTCATCCAAAACCGTTGCTGGTACACTGGGCCACTGTGGCGCACCGGCTAAGGCGCCTCTTGAATGGCCGGGGAGACCCGAGTTCGATTCCTAGGTGGTATCTTTTGGAGGCATGCTTAAGATTCCCTTTTCTTCAAGCTGCATTAGCCAGTAAATGCTAATGGTCATCTGTTACCACTCCAGGAAGACCTGGACACTGTGGCGCACCGGTTACGGTGCGTGCTTAATGGCCGGGAGTCCCGAGTTCGAATCCCGACAGGTATCCTTTGCAAAGCTTGGAGGCATGCTTAAGATTCCCTTTTCTTCAATCTGCATTTGCCGGTTAATGCTAATGGTCATCCGGAACTATACCTGAAACACTTGGCTGCTGTGGCTCACCGGCTAAGGTGCCTGTTAAATGGCCGAGCAGTCCTGAGTTCAAATCCCGGCTGGTGACCTTTGGAAACCTTAGAGGCATGCTTTAGATTTCCTTTTCAAATTGCATGTCTTTAGATGTCTTTCACCCCACATAGGCTGAAATTTGAGTCCCACTTGGGGCTAGTCTGTTCCACACCGGGTTATGTGTTTTTTTTCCATTTGGCTACATTAAAGCAACAGTTCAGTGTAACAATATGGCTGGGTATATACAGACGACGTCACTTTGGTTTGTGTGTTTAACACAGCATAACTAAACACAGATAACCCGATATTTTTTCAAGTTCTGTACAGAACACTACTATGAATAAGCAATTTTCAAGGATAGCCGTGGGCTGAAGCTATGCAAACCCCAAAAGAGGGCAGCAGGGGAGGTGTTTGCTATATGGGGATTCCCCCAAATCGATGTGATGGCAAGGCATGGGCAAGGTAAGGTCAAAGAAAGGTCAAGGTATGGGCAAGGTAAGCACAAGGTATGGGCAATGTGTTAAATGGGAACCCATGACCAGAAGCAGATGCATGGGTAGTTTAAAGGAGTGGTTCACCTCTACGTTAACTTTTTTGTATGGTATAGAATGGCCAATTCTAAGCAACTTTTCAATTGGTCTACATTATTTTTATAGTTTCTGAATTATTTGCCTTTTTCTTCTGACTCTTTCCAGCTATCAAATGGGGTCACTGACCCCATCTAAAAAGAAGTGCTCTGCAAGGCTATACATTTACTGTTACTGCTACTTTTTATGACTTCTCTTTCTATTCAGGTCCTCTCCTATTCATTTTCCAGTCTCTTATTCAAATCAATACATGGTGGCTAAGGTAATATGGACCAGAGCAACCAGATTGTGGAAACCACATACTGGAGAGCTGCTGAATAAAAAAGATTTGAAAAATAAATAAAACAAATTGCAAATTGTCTCAAAATATCACTCTCTACAGCATACTAAAAGCTAACTCAAAGGGGAACAACCCCTTTTAGTGGATAGGAAGCCAGATGGGGAACCCACCCAAGGCAGATACCTTAGTGGGTTAAAAAGGAAACCTTTATTAGAAGAAAGCCAGCCAAATACAGTTTCATTCAGCAAGAGCACCTGCCGACCACCATTTTTTTCAGCAAGACCCCCTCTTTCCATCCCAGGCAGGTCACCTCCACCTTGGCCATCGTGCCATCGTCCCTCCCTATTCCTCCTTTGATCTACACTGTGCTCTGTGCCCAGGAGGCGACTTCCACTGATCCATCGGTCACCCTTACTCCAGGCTGCAATTTCCCCTGTTCCATTGGCCACTCTTACTCCAGGCTGCAACTTCTTCAGATCCATCGGGCACTGTTACACCAGCCAGTAACTTCCACTGATCAACGCACCATCTGATCCCCTTCTTCGACCCAATGATCTGTTCAGACGATGACGAGTTTCTGCCGGGGGCGGGAATCGAACTCACGACCTTGTGCAGCGGGGGCGGATGCCTTAACCACTTGGCTATCGAGAAGGTCTCCCTTATAAGGGCCTCCAGGGAGCGTATTGACTCTATTAGGCAGAAAATAGCCTGCCGGCACTACCTGTTATATGAAGAGACACCATGGGACGTTCGGTTGTAATGGACACCTGGAACCCCACCTGGAAGGCATGGCTAGTGTGGCGCCCTGGCTTAGGCGCTTGTTAAATGACCGGGGAGTCCCCAGTTCGAATCCCGGGAGGTTCCTTTTGCAAACCGTGGAGGCATGCTTAAGATGCCCTTTTCTTCAAGCAGTATTAGCCAGTTAATGCTAATGGTCATCCAAAACCATTGCTGGTATACTGGGCCACTGTGGCGCACCGGCTAAGGCTCCTCTTGAATGGCCGGGGAGACCCGAGTTTAAAACCCGAGAGGTATCTTTGGCAAACCTTGGAGGCATGCTTTAGATTTCCTTTTCAAATTGCATGTCTTTACATGTCTTTCACCCCACAGAGGCTGAAATTTGAGTCCCACTTGGGGCTAGTCTGTTCCACACCGGGGTATGTGTTTTTTTTCCATTTGGCTACATTAAAGCAACAGTTCAGTGTAACAATATGGCTGGGTATATACAGCCGACGTCACTTTGGTTTGTGTGTTTAACACAGCATAACTAAACACAGATAACCCGATATTTTTTCAAGTTCTGTACAGAACACTACTATGAATAAGCAATTTTCAAGGATAGCCGTGGGCTGAAGCTATGCAAACCCCAAAAGAGGGCAGCAGGGGAGGTGTTTGCTATATGGGGATTCCCCCAAATCGATGTGATGGCAAGGCATGGGCAAGGTAAGGTCAAAGAAAGGTCAAGGTATGGGCAAGGTAAGCACAAGGTATGGGCAATGTGTTAAATGGGAACCCATGACCAGAAGCAGATGCATGGGTAGTTTAAAGGAGTGGTTCACCTCTACGTTAACTTTTTTGTATGGTATAGAATGGCCAATTCTAAGCAACTTTTCAATTGGTCTACATTATTTTTATAGTTTCTAAATTATTTGCCATTTTCTTCTGACTCTTTCCAGCTTTCAAATGGGGGTCATTGACCCCATCTAAAAAGAAGTGCTCTGCAAGGCTATACATTTACTGTTACTGCTACTTTTTATGACTTCTCTTTCTATTCAGGTCCTCTCCTATTCATTTTCCAGTCTCTTATTCAAATCAATGCATGGTGGCTAAGGTAATATGGACCAGAGCAACCAGATTGTGGAAACCACATACTGGAGAGCTGCTGAATAAAAAAGATTTGAAAAATAAATAAAACAAATTGCAAATTGTCTCAAAATATTACTCTCTACAGCATACTAAAATCTAACTCAAAGGGGAACAACCCCTTTTAGTGGATAGGAAGCCAGATGGGGAACCCACCCAAGGCAGATACCTTAGTGGGTTAAAAAGGAAACCTTTATTAGAAGAAAGCCAGCCAAATACAGTTTCATTCAGCAAGAGTACCTGCCGACCACCATTTTTTTCAGCAAGACCCCCTCTTTCCATCCCAGGCAGGTCACCTCCACCTTGGCCATCGTGCCATCGTCCCTCCCTATTCCTCCTTTGATCTACGCTGTGCTCTTTTCCCAGGAGGCGACTTCCACTGATCCATCGGTCACCCTTACTCCAGGCTGCAATTTCCCCAGTTCCATTGGCCACTCTTACTCCAGGCTGCAACTTCTTCAGATCCATCGGGCACTGTTACACCAGCCAGTAACTTCCACTGATCAACGCACCATCTGATACCCTTCTTCGACCCAATGACCTGTTCAGACGATGACGAGTTTCTGCCGGGGGCGGGAATCGAACTCACGACCTTGTGCACAGGGGGCGGATGCCTTAACCACTTCGCTATCGAGAAGGTCTCCCTTATAAGGGCCTCCAGGGAGCGTATTGACTCTATTAGGCAGAAAATAGCCTGCCGGCACTACCTGTTATATGAAGAGACACCATGGGACGTTCGGTTGTAATGGACACCTGGAACCCCTCCTGGAAGGCATGGCTAGTGTGGCGCCCTGGCTTAGGCGCCTGTTAAATGACCGGGGAGTCCCCAGTTCGAATCCCGGGAGGTTCCTTTTGCAAACCGTGGAGGCATGCTTAAGATGCCCTTTTCTTCAAGCAGCATTATCCAGTTAATGCTAATGGTCATCCAAAACCGTTGCTGGTACACTGGGCCACTGTGGCGCACCGTCTAAGGCGCCTCTTGAATGGCCGGGGAGACCCGAGTTCGATTCCCAGGTGGTATCTTTGGAAACCTTGGAGGCATGCTTAAGATTCCCTTTTCTTCAAGCTGCATTAGCCAGTAAATGCTAATGGTCATCTGTTACCAACTCCAGGAAGGCCTGGACACTGTGGCGCACCGGCTATCGTGCCTGCTTAATGGCCGGGAGTCCCGAGTTCGAATCCCGACAGGTATCCTTTGCAAAGCTTGGAGGCATGCTTAAGGTTACCTTTTCTTCAATCTGCATTTGCCAGTTAATGCTAATGGTAATCCAAAACCATTGCTGGTACACTGGGCCACTGTGGCGCACCGGCTAAGGCGCCTCTTGAATGGCCGGGGAGACCCGAGTTTGATTCCCAGGTGGTATCTTTTGGAAACCTTGGAGGCATGCTTAAGATTCCCTTTTCTTCAAGCTGCATTAGCCAGTAAATGCTAATGGTCATCTGTTACCAGTCCATCTGTTACCACTGTGGCGCACCGGCTACGGTGCCTGCTTAATGGCCGGCAGTCCTGAGTTCAAATCCCGACAGGTATCCTTTGCAAAGCTTGGAGGCATGCTTAAGATTTCCTTTTCTTCAAGCTGCATTAGCCAGTTAATGCTAATGTTCATCCGGAACCACACCGGGAAGGCCTGGCCACTGTGGCGCGCCAGCTATGTTGTCTGTTAAATGGCCGGGGAGTCCCGAGTTTAAAACCCGAGAGGTATCTTTGGCAAACCTTGGAGGCATGCTTTAGATTTCCTTTTCAAATTGCATGTCTTTACATGTCTTTCACCCCACAGAGGCTGAAATTTGAGTCCCACTTGGGGCTAGTCTGTTCCACACCGGGGTATGTGTTTTTTTTCCATTTGGCTACATTAAAGCAACAGTTCAGTGTAACAATATGGCTGGGTATATACAGCCGACGTCACTTTGGTTTGTGTGTTTAACACAGCATAACTAAACCCAGATAACCCGATATTTTTTTAAATTCTGTACAGAACACTACTCTGAATAAGCAATTTTCAAGGTTAGCCGTGGGCTGAAGCTATGCAAACCCCAAAAGAGGGCAGCAGGGGAGGTGTTTGCTATATGGGGATTCCCCCAAATCGATGTGATGGCAAGGCATGGGCAATGTAAGGTCAAAGAAAGGTCAAGGTATGGGCAAGGTAAGCACAAGGTATGGGCAATGTGTTAAATGGGAACCCATGACCAGAAGCAGATGCATGGGTAGTTTAAAGGAGTGGTTCACCTCTACGTTAACTTTTTTGTATGGTATAGAATGGCCAATTCTAAGCAACTTTTCAATTGGTCTACATTATTTTTTTTTTATAGTTTTTGAATTATTTGCCTTTTTCTTCTGACTCTTTCCAGCTTTCAAATGGGGTCACTGACCCCATCTAAAAAGAACTGCTCTGCAAGGCTATACATTTACTGTTACTGCTACTTTTTATGACTTCTCTTTCTATTCAGGTCCTCTCCTATTCATTTTCCAGTCTCTTATTCAAATCAATGCATGGTGGCTAAGGTAATATGGACCAGAGCAACCAGGTTGTGGAAACCACATACTGGAGAGCTGCTGAATAAAAAAGATTTGAAAAATAAATAAAACAAATTGCAAATTGTCTCAAAATATCACTCTCTACAGCATACTAAAAGCTAACTCAAAGGGGAACAACCCCTTTTAGTGGATAGGAAGCCAGATGGGGAACCCACCCAAGGCAGATACCTTAGTGGGTTAAAAAGGCAACCTTTATTAGAAGAAAGCCAGCCAAATACAGTTTCATTCAGCAAGAGCACCTGCCGACCACCATTTTTTTCAGCAAGATGCCCTCTTTCCATCCCAGGCAGGTCACCTCCAACTTGGCCATCGTGCCATCGTCCCTCCCTATTCCTCCTTTGATCTATGCTGTGCTCTTTCCCCAGGAGGCGACTTCCACTGATCCATCGGTCACCCTTACTCCAGGCTGCAACTTCCTCTGTTCCATTGGCCACTCTTACTCCAGGCTGCAACTTCTTCAGATCCATCGGGCACTGTTACACCAGCCAGTAACTTCCACACACCATCTGATCCCCTTCTTCGACCCAATGACATGTTCAGACGATGACGAGTTTCTGCCGGGGGCGGGAATCGAACTCACAACCTTGTGCACCGGGGGCGGATGCCTTAGCCACTTGGCTATCGAGAAGGTCTCTCTTATAAGGGCCTCCAGGGAGCGTATTGACTCTATTAGGCAGAAAATAGCCTGCCGGCACTACCTGTTATATGAAGAGACACCATGGGACGTTCGGTTGTAATGGACACCTGGAACCCCTCCTGGAAGGCATGGCTAGTGTGGCGCCCTGGCTTAGGCGCCTGTTAAATGACCGGGGAGTCCCCAGTTCGAATCCCGGGAGGTTCCTTTTGCAAACCGTGGAGGCATGCTTAAGATGCCCTTTTCTTCAAGCAGCATTATCCAGTTAATGCTAATGGTCATCCAAAACCGTTGCTGGTACACTGGGCCACTGTGGCGCACCGGCTAAGGCGCCTCTTGAATGGCCGGGGAGACCCGAGTTTGATTCCCAGGTGGTATCTTTTGGAAACCTTGGAGGCATGCTTAAGATTCCCTTTTCTTCAAGCTGCATTAGCCAGTAAATGCTAATGGTCATCTGTTACCTCTCCAGGAAGGCCTGGACACTGTGGCGCACCGGCTATGGTGCCTGCTTAATGGCCGGGAGTCCCGAGTTCGAATCCCGACAGGTATCCTTTGCAAAGCTTGGAGGCATGCTTAAGATTGCCTTTTCTTCAAGCTGCATTAGCCAGTTAATGCTAATGGTCATCCGGAACCACACCATGAAGGCCTGGCCACTGTGGCGCGCCGGCTATGTTGTCTGTTAAATGGCCGGGGAGTCCCGAGTTCAAAACCCGAGAGGTATCTTTGGCAAACCTTGGAGGCATGCTTTAGATTTCCTTTTCAAATTGCATGTCTTTACATGTCTTTCACCCCACACAGGCTGAAATTTGAGTCCCACTTGGGGCTAGTCTGTTCCACACCGGGGTATGTGTTTTTTTTCCATTTGGCTACATTAAAGCAACAGTTCAGTGTAACAATATGGCTGGGTATATACAGCCGACGTCACTTTGGTTTGTGTGTTTAACACAGCATAACTAAACCCAGATAACCCGATATTTTTTTAAATTCTGTACAGAACACTACTCTGAATAAGCAATTTTCAAGGTTAGCCGTGGGCTGAAGCTATGCAAACCCCAAAAGAGGGCAGCAGGGGAGGTGTTTGCTATATGGGGATTCCCCCAAATCGATGTGATGGCAAGGCATGGGCAATGTAAGGTCAAAGAAAGGTCAAGGTATGGGCAAGGTAAGCACAAGGTATGGGCAATGTGTTAAATGGGAACCCATGACCAGAAGCAGATGCATGGGTAGTTTAAAGGAGTGGTTCACCTCTACGTTAACTTTTTTGTATGGTATAGAATGGCCAATTCTAAGCAACTTTTCAATTGGTCTACATTATTTTTTTTATAGTTTCTGAATTATTTGCCTTTTTCTTCTGACTCTTTCCAGCTTTCAAATGGGGTCACTGACCCCATCTAAAAAGAAGTGCTCTGCAAGGCTATACATTTACTGTTACTGCTACTTTTTATGACTTCTCTTTCTATTCAGGTCCTCTCCTATTCATTTTCCAGTCTCTTATTCAAATCAATGCATGGTGGCTAAGGTAATATGGACCAGAGCAACCAGATTGTGGAAACCACATACTGGAGAGCTGCTGAATAAAAAAGATTTGAAAAATAAATAAAACAAATTGCAAATTGTCTCAAAATATCACTCTCTACAGCATACTAAAAGCTAACTCAAAGGGGAACAACCCCTTTTAGTGGATAGGAAGCCAGATGGGGAACCCACCCAAGGCAGATACCTTAGTGGGTTAAAAAGGCAACCTTTATTAGAAGAAAGCCAGCCAAATACAGTTTCATTCAGCAAGAGCACCTGCCGACCACCATGTTTTTTCAGCAAGATGCCCTCTTTCCATCCCAGGCAGGTCACCTCCAACTTGGCCATCGTGCCATCGTCCCTCCCTATTCCTCCTTTGATCTATGCTGTGCTCTTTCCCCAGGAGGCGACTTCCACTGATCCATCGGTCACCCTTACTCCAGGCTGCAACTTCCTCTGTTCCATTGGCCACTCTTACTCCAGGCTGCAACTTCTTCAGATCCATCGGGCACTGTTACACCAGACAGCAACTTCCACACACCATCTGATCCCCTTCTTCGACCCAATGACATGTTCAGACGATGACGAGTTTCTGCCGGGGGCGGGAATCGAACTCACAACCTTGTGCACCGGGGGCGGATGCCTTAGCCACTTGGCTATCGAGAAGGTCTCCCTTATAAGGGCCTCCAGGGAGCGTATTGACTCTATTAGGCAGAAAATAGCCTGCCGGCACTACCTGTTATATGAAGAGACACCATGGGACGTTCGGTTGTAATGGACACCTGGAACCCCTCCTGGAAGGCATGGCTAGTGTGGCGCCCTGGCTTAGGCGCCTGTTAAATGACCGGGGAGTCCCCAGTTCGAATCCCGGGAGGTTCCTTTTGCAAACCGTGGAGGCATGCTTAAGATGCCCTTTTCTTCAAGCAGCATTATCCAGTTAATGCTAATGGTCATCCAAAACCGTTGCTGGTACACTGGGCCACTGTGGCGCACCGGCTAAGGCGCCTCTTGAATGGCCGGTGAGACCCGAGTTTGATTCCCAGGTGGTATCTTTTGGAAACCTTGGAGGCATGCTTAAGATTCCCTTTTCTTCAAGCTGCATTAGCCAGTAAATGCTAATGGTCATCTGTTACCTCTCCAGGAAGGCCTGGACACTGTGGCGCACCGGCTATGGTGCCTGCTTAATGGCCAGGAGTCCCGAGTTCGAATCCCGACAGGTATCCTTTGCAAAGCTTGGAGGCATGCTTAAGATTGCCTTTTCTTCAAGCTGCATTAGCCAGTTAATGCTAATGGTCATCCGGAACCACACCATGAAGGCCTGGCCACTGTGGCGCGCCGGCTATGTTGTCTGTTAAATGGCCGGGGAGTCCCGAGTTCAAAACCCGAGAGGTGTCTTTGGCAAACCTTGGAGGCATGCTTTAGATTTCCTTTTCAAATTGCATGTCTTTACATGTCTTTCACCCCACAGAGGCTGAAATTTGAGTCCCACTTGGGGCTAGTCTGTTCCACACCGGGGTATGTGTTTTTTTTCCATTTGGCTACATTAAAGCAACAGTTCAGTGCAACAATATGGCTGGGTATATACAGCCGACGTCACTTTGGTTTGTGTGTTTAACACAGCATAACTAAACCCAGATAACCCGATATTTTTTCAAGTTCTGTACAGAACACTACTCTGAATAAGCAATTTTCAAGGTTAGCCGTGGGCTGAAGCTATGCAAACCCCAAAAGAGGGCAGCAGGGGAGGTGTTTGCTATATGGGGATTCCCCCAAATCGATGTGATGGCAAGGCATGGGCAATGTAAGGTCAAAGAAAGGTCAAGGTATGGGCAAGGTAAGCACAAGGTATGGGCAATGTGTTAAATGGGAACCCATGACCAGAAGCAGATGCATGGGTAGTTTAAAGGAGTGGTTCACCTCTATGTTAACTTTTTTGTATGGTATAGAATGGCCAATTCTAAGCAACTTTTCAATTGGTCTACATTATTTTTTTTTATAGTTTCTGAATTATTTGCCTTTTTCTTCTGACTCTTTCCAGCTTTCAAATGGGGGTCACTGACCCCATCTTAAAAGAAGTGCTCTGCAAGGCTATACATTTACTGTTACTGCTACTTTTTATGACTTCTCTTTCTATTCAGGTCCTCTCCTATTCATTTTCCAGTCTCTTATTCAAATCAATACATGGTGGCTAAGGTAATATGGACCAGAGCAACCAGATTGTGGAAACCACATACTGGAGAGCTGCTGAATAAAAAAGATTTGAAAAATAAATAAAACAAATTGCAAATTGTCTCAAAATATCACTCTCTACAGCATACTAAAAGCTAACTCAAAGGGGAACAACCCCTTTTAGTGGATAGGAAGCCAGATGGGGAACCCACCCAAGGCAGATACCTTAGTGGGTTAAAAAGGAAACCTTTATTAGAAGAAAGCCAGCCAAATACAGTTTCATTCAGCAAGAGCACCTGCCGACCACCATTTTTTTCAGCAAGACCCCCTCTTTCCATCCCAGGCAGGTCACCTCCACCTTGGCCATCGTGCCATCGTCCCTCCCTATTCCTCCTTTGATCTACGCTGTGCTCTTTCCCCAGGAGGCGACTTCCACTGATCCATCGGTCACCCTTACTCCAGGCTGCAATTTCCCCTGTTCCATTGGCCACTCTTACTCCAGGCTGCAACTTCTTCAGATCCATCGGGCACTGTTACACCAGCCAGTAACTTCCACTGATCAACGCACCATCTGATCCCCTTCTTCGACCCAATGACCTGTTCAGACGATGACGAGTTTCTGCCGGGGGCGGGAATCGAACTCACGACCTTGTGCAGCGGGGGCGGATGCCTTAACCACTTGGCTATCGAGAAGGTCTCCCTTATAAGGGCCTCCAGGGAGCGTATTGACTCTATTAGGCAGAAAATAGCCTGCCGGCACTACCTGTTATATGAAGAGACACCATGGGACGTTCGGTTGTAATGGACACCTGGAACCCCTCCTGGAAGCATGGCTAGTGTGGCGCCCTGGCTTAGGCGCCTGTTAAATGACCGGGGAGTCCCCAGTTCGAATCCCGGGAGGTTCCTTTTGCAAACCGTGGAGGCATGCTTAAGATGCCCTTTCTTCAAGCAGTATTAGCCAGTTAATGCTAATGGTCATCCAAAACCGTTGCTGGTACACTGGGCCACTGTGGCGCACCGGCTAAGGCGCCTCTTGAATGGCCGGGAGACCCGAGTTCGATTCCTAGGTGGTATCTTTTGGAGGCATGCTTAAGATTCCCTTTTCTTCAAGCTGCATTAGCCAGTAAATGCTAATGGTCATCTGTTACCACTCCAGGAAGGCCTGGACACTGTGGCGCACCGGTTACGGTGCGTGCTTAATGGCCGGGAGTCCCGAGTTCGAATCCCGACAGGTATCCTTTGCAAAGCTTGGAGGCATGCTTAAGATTCCCTTTTCTTCAATCTGCATTTGCCGGTTAATGCTAATGGTCATCCGGAACTATACCTGAAACACTTGGCTGCTGTGGCTCACCGGCTAAGGTGCCTGTTAAATGGCCGAGCAGTCCTGAGTTCAAATCCCGGCTGGTGACCTTTGGAAACCTTAGAGGCATGCTTTAGATTTCCTTTTCAAATTGCATGTCTTTAGATGTCTTTCACCCCACATAGGCTGAAATTTGAGTCCCACTTGGGGCTAGTCTGTTCCACACCGGGTTATGTGTTTTTTTTCCATTTGGCTACATTAAAGCAACAGTTCAGTGTAACAATATGGCTGGGTATATACAGACGACGTCACTTTGGTTTGTGTGTTTAACACAGCATAACTAAACACAGATAACCCGATATTTTTTCAAGTTCTGTACAGAACACTACTATGAATAAGCAATTTTCAAGGATAGCCGTGGGCTGAAGCTATGCAAACCCCAAAAGAGGGCAGCAGGGGAGGTGTTTGCTATATGGGGATTCCCCCAAATCGATGTGATGGCAAGGCATGGGCAAGGTAAGGTCAAAGAAAGGTCAAGGTATGGGCAAGGTAAGCACAAGGTATGGGCAATGTGTTAAATGGGAACCCATGACCAGAAGCAGATGCATGGGTAGTTTAAAGGAGTGGTTCACCTCTACGTTAACTTTTTTGTATGGTATAGAATGGCCAATTCTAAGCAACTTTTCAATTGGTCTACATTATTTTTATAGTTTCTGAATTATTTGCCTTTTTCTTCTGACTCTTTCCAGCTTTCAAATGGGGGTCACTGACCCCATCTAAAAAGAAGTGCTCTGCAAGGCTATACATTTACTGTTACTGCTACTTTTTATGACTTCTCTTTCTATTCAGGTCCTCTCCTATTCATTTTCCAGTCTCTTATTCAAATCAATGCATGGTGGCTAAGGTAATATGGACCAGAGCAACCAGATTGTGGAAACCACATACTGGAGAGCTGCTGAATAAAAAAGATTTGAAAAATAAATAAAACAAATTGCAAATTGTCTCAAAATATCACTCTCTACAGCATACTAAAATCTAACTCAAAGGGGAACAACCCCTTTTAGTGGATAGGAAGCCAGATGGGGAACCCACCCAAGGCAGATACCTTAGTGGGTTAAAAAGGAAACCTTTATTAGAAGAAAGCCAGCCAAATACAGTTTCATTCAGCAAGAGCACCTGCCGACCACCATTTTTTCAGCAAGACCCCCTCTTTCCATCCCAGGCAGGTCACCTCCACCTTGGCCATCGTGCCATCGTCCCTCCCTATTCCTCCTTTGATCTACGCTGTGCTCTTTTCCCAGGAGGCCGAACTGGTGGCGCACCGGCTAAGGCGCCTCTTGAATGGCCGGGGAGACCCGAGTTCGGATTCCCAGGTGGTATCTTTTGGAAACCTTGGAGGCATGCTTAAGATTCCCTTTTCTTCAAGCTGCAATTAGCCAGTAAAATGCTAATGGTCATCTGTTACCACTCCATCTGTTACCACTGTGGCGCACCGGCTACGGTGCCTGCTTAATGGCCGGCAGTCCCGAGTTCAAATCCCGACAGGTATCTCTTGCAAAGCTTGGAGGCAATGCTTAAGATTACCTTTTCTTCAAGCTGCATTAGCCAGTTAATGCTAATGTTCATTCCGGAACCACACCGGGAAGGCCTGGCCACTGTGGCAGCGCCAGGCTATGTTGTCTGTTAAATGGCCGGGGAGTCCCGAGTTCAAAACCCGAGAGGTATCTTTGGCAAACCTTGGAGGCATGCTTTAGATTTCCTTTTCAAATTGCATGTCTTACATGTCTTTCACCCCACAGAGGCTGAAATTTGAGTCCCACTTGGGGCTAGTCTGTTCCACACCGGGGTATGTGTTTTTTTTCCATTTGGCTACATTAAGCCAACAGTTCAGTGTAACAATATGGCTGGGTATATACAGCCGACGTCACTTTGGTTTGTGTGTTTAACACAGCATAACTAAACCCAGAATAACCCGATATTTTTTCAAGTTCTGGTACAGAACACTACTACTGAATAAGCAATTTCAAGGTTAGCCGTGGGGCTGAAGCTATGCAAACCCCCAAAAGAGGGCAGCAGGGGAGGTGTTTTGCTATATGGGGATTCCCCCAAATTCGATGTGATGGCAAGGCATGGGCAATGTAAGGTCAAAGAAAGGTCAAGGTATGGGCAAGGTAAGCACAAGGTATGGGCAATGTGTTAAATGGGAACCCATGACCAGAAGCAGATGCATGGGTAGTTTAAAGGAGTGGTTCACCTCTACGTTAACTTTTTTGTATGGTATAGAATGGCCAATTCTAAGCAACTTTTCAATTGGTCTACATTATTTTTTTTATAGTTTCTGAATTATTTGCCTTTTTCTTCTGACTCTTTCCAGCTTTCAAATGGGGGTCACTTGACCCCATCTAAAAAGAAGTGCTCTGCAAGGCTATACATTTACTGTTACTGCTACTTTTTATGACTTCTCTTTCTATTCAGGTCCTCTCCTATTCATTTTCCAGTCTCTTATTCAAATCAATGCATGGTGGCTAAGGTAATATGGACCAGAGCAACCAGATTGTGGAAACCACATACTGGAGAGCTGCTGAATAAAAAAGATTTGAAAAATAAATAAAACAAATTGCAAATTGTCTCAAAATATCACTCTCTACAGCATACTAAAAGCTAACTCAAAGGGAACAACCCCTTTTAGTGGATAGGAAGCCAGATGGGGAACCCACCCAAGGCAGATACCTTAGTGGGTTAAAAAGGAAACCTTTATTAGAAGAAAGCCAGCCAAATACAGTTTCATTCAGCAAGAGCACCTGCCGACCACCATTTTTTTCAGCAAGACCCCCTCTTTCCATCCCAGGCAGGTCACCTCCACCTTGCCATCGTGCCATCGTCCCTCCCTATTCCTCCTTTGATCTATGCTGTGCTCTTTCCCCAGGAGGCGACTTCCACTGATCCATCGTCACCCTTACTCCAGGCTGCAACTTCCCCTGTTCCATTGGCCACTCTTACTCCAGGCTGCAACTTCTTCAGATCCATCGGGCACTGTTACACCAGCCAGTAACTTCCACTGATCAACGCACCATCTGATCCCCTTCTTCGACCCAATGACCTGTTCAGACGATGACGAGTTTCTGCCGGGGCCGGGAATCGAACTCACGACCTTGCTGCAGCGGGCGGATGCCTTAACCACTTGGCTATCGAGAAGGTCTCCCTTATAAGGGCCTCCAGGGAGCGTATTGACTCTATAGGCAGAAAATAGCCTGCCGGCAACTACCTGTTATATGAAGAGACACCATGGGACGTTCGGTTGTAATGGACACCTGGAACCCCTCCTGGAAGGCATGGCTAGTGTGGCGCCCTGGCTTAGGCGCCTGTTAAATGGACCGGGAGTCCCCAGTTCGAATCCCGGGAGGTTCCTTTGCAAACCGTGGAGGCATGCTTAAGATGCCCTTTTCTTCAAGCAGTAATTAGCCAGTTAATGCTAATGGTCATCCAAAACCGTTGCTGGTACACTGGGCCACTGTGGCGCACCGGCTAGGCGCCTCTTGAATGGCCGGGGAGACCCCGAGTTCGATTCCCTAGGTGGTATCTTTGAAACCTTGGAGGCATGCTTAAGATTCCCTTTTCTTCAAGCTGCATTAGCCAGTAAATGCTATATGGTCATCTGTTACCACTCCAGGAAGGCCTGGACACTGTGGCGCACCGGTATCGGTGCGTGCTTAATGGCCGGAGTCCCGAGTTCGAATCCCGACAGGTATCCTTTGCAAAGCTTGGAGGCATGCTTAAGATTCCCTTTTCTTCAATCTGCATTTGCCGGTTAATGCTAATGGTCATCCGGAACTATACCTGAAACACTTGGCTGCTGTGGCTCACCGGCTAAGGTGCCTGTTAAATGGCGAGCAGTCCTGAGTTCAAATTCCCGAGCTGGTGACCTTTGGAAACCCTAGAGGCATGCTTTAGATTTCCTTTTCAAATTGCATGTCTTTAGATGTCTTTCACCCCACATAGGCTGAAATTTGAGTCCCACTTGCGGGCTAGTCTGTTCCACACCGGGTTATGTGTTTTTTTCCATTTGGCTACATTAAAGCAACAGTTCAGTGTAACAATATGGGCTGGGTATATACAGACGACGTCACTTTGGTTTGTGTGTTTAACACAGCATAACTAAACACAGATAACCCGATATTTTTTCAAGTTCTGTACAGAACACTACTATGAATAAGCAATTTTCAAGGATAGCCGTGGGCTGAAGCTATGCAAACCCCAAAAGAGGGCAGCAGGGGAGGTGTTTGCTATATGGGGATTCCCCCCAAATCGATGTGATTGGCAAGGCATGGGCAAGGTAAGGTCAAAGAAAGGTCAAGGTATGGCAAGGTAAGCACAAGGTATGGGCAATGTGTTAAATGGGAACCCATGCCAGAAGCAGATGCATGGGTAGTTTTAAAGGAGTGGTTCACCTCTACGTTAACTTTTTTGTATGGTATAGAATGGCCAATTCTAAGCAACTTTTCAATTGGTCTACATTATTTTTATAGTTTCTGAATTAGTTTGCCATTTTCTTCTGACTCTCTTCCAGCTGTTCAGAATGGGGGTCAATGACCCCATTCATAAAAGGAAAGTGCTTCCTGCCAAGGCTGGATACATTTACTGTCTACTGCTACTTTTTATGACTTCTCTTTCTATTCAGGTCCTCTCCTATTCATTTTCCAGTCTCTTATTCAAATCAATGCATGGTGGCTAAGGTAATATGGACCAGAGCAACCAGATTGTGGAAACCACATACTGGAGAGCTGCTGAATAAAAAAGATTTGAAAAATAAATAAAACAAATTGCAAATTGTCTCAAAATATCACTCTCTACAGCATACTAAAATCTAACTCAAAGGGGAACAACCCCTTTTAGTGGATAGGAAGCCAGATGGGGAACCCACCCAAGGCAGATACCTTAGTGGGTTAAAAAGGAAACCTTTATTAGAAGAAAGCCAGCCAAATACAGTTTCATTCAGCAAGAGCACCTGCCGACCACCATTTTTTTCAGCAAGACCCCCTCTTTCCATCCCAGGCAGGTCACCTCCACCTTGGCCATCGTGCCATCGTCCCTCCCTATTCCTCCTTTGATCTACGCTGTGCTCTTTTCCCAGGAGGCGACTGTGGCGCACCGCTAAGGCGCCTCTTGAATGGCCGGGGAGACCCGAGTTCGATTCCCAGGTGTATCTTTTGGAAACCTTGGAGGCATGCTTAAGATTCCCTTTTCTTCAAGCTGCATTAGCCAGTAAATGCTAATGGTCATCTGTTACCACTCCATATGTTACCACTGTGGCGCACCGGCTACTGCCTGCTTAATGCCGGCAGTCCCGAGTTCAAATCCCGACAGGTATCCTTTGCAAAGCTTGGAGGCATGCTTAAGATTACCTTTTCTTCAAGCTGCATTAGCCAGTTAATGCTAATGTTCATCCGGAACCACACCAGGAAGCCTGGCCACTGTGGCGCGCCAGCTATGTTGTCTGTTAAATGGCCGGGGAGTCCCGAGTTCAAAACCCGAGAGGTATCTTTGGCAAACCTTGGAGGCATGCTTTAGATTTCCTTTTCAAATTGCATGTCTTTATATGTCTTTCACCCCACAGAGGCTGAAATTTGAGTCCCACTTGGGGCTAGTCTGTTCCACACCGGGTATGTGTTTTTTTTCCATTTGGCTACATTAAAGCAACAGTTCAGTGTAACAATATGGCTGGGTATATACAGCCGACGTCACTTTGGTTTGTGTGTTTAACAGCAGCATAACTAAACCGCAGATAAACTCGATATTATTTTCAAGTTCTGTTACAGAACACTATCTGCGAAAACAATTTTCAAGGTTAGCCGTCGGCTTGAAGTATCAAACCCCAAAGAGGCAGCAGGGAGGTTTTTGTAATGGGGATTCCCCCAAATCGGATGTTGGATGGCAACGGCATTGGCATGTAAGGTCAAAGAAAGGTCAAAGGGTATGGCAGGTCGCAACGAATGTATGGGCAATGTGTTAATGGGAACCCATGACCAAGAAGCAAGCCATGGGTAGTTTAAAGGAGTGTTCACCTCTACGTTAACTGTTTTGTATGGTATAATGGCCAATTCTAATCGACTTTCATTGGTCACATTAATTAAATTTTTTATGTTCTGAATTATTTGCCTTTCTTCTGACTCTTTCCAGCTTTTCAAATGGGTGCACTGACCCCATCTAAAAAGAAGGCTCTCAAGGCTATACATTTATCTTACTGCTACTTTTATACTTCTCTTCATTCAGGTCTCATCTCCGATCTCATTTTCCATCTTATCAAATCACATACATGTGCTTAAGTAATATAGGACCAGACAACAGATGTGGATACCCATACCTGAGAGCTGCTGAATAAAAAAGATTTGAAAAATAAATAAAACAAGATGTGCAAATGTCTTCAAAATATTCACTCTCTAGCAGCATACTAAAGCTAACTCAAAGTGGGAACAGACCCTTTTATGGATAGGAAGCCAGATGGGAACCTCACCCCCAAGGCATATACCTTATTGGTTTAAAAGGAAACCTTTATTAGAAGAAACCAGCCAAATACAAGTTTCATCAGAAGGCACTCTGCCGACCACCATTTTTTTTCAAGCAAGACCCGTCTTCCATCACCAGGCAGGTCCCTCCCCTTGTCCATCGTCCATCGTCCCCCTATTCTCCGTGATCTTACGCTGTGCTTCTTTCCCCAGGAGGGCGACTTCCACTGATCACGGCCACCTTACTCCAGGCTGCAACCTTCCCTGTTCATGGCCACGTCTACTCAGGCTGCAACTTCTTCAGACCATCGGCACGTTCACCAGAGCACAAACTCCCACACAACCATCCTGAACCGCTTCTTCGACCCAATGACATGTTCACACGATGACAGTTTCCGCCGTGGGCGGGAATCGCAACTCAGACAACGGCTTGTGCACGGGGCGAGCCTTAGCACTGGCTATCGAGATAGGTCCCTTATAACGGCGCTCCAGGGACGTTGACTCTATTAGGCAGAAAATTGCCGTGCCGGGCACTAACCTTAATATGTAAGAGACATACCAAGGATGGGACGTTCGGTTGTAATGGACACCGTGCCCTCCTGGAAAGGCATGGCTAGTGTGGGCCCTGCTAGGCCCTGTTAAATGACAGGGAGCCCCAGTCCGAATCCCGGAGAGGCGGTGAGTTCATTTGCACCGGTGGAGGCATGGCTTAAGATGCCCTTTCTTCAAGCAGCATTGATACCAGTTAATGCTAATGGGCATATCCAAAACCTGTTTCTGGGAACACTGGGCACTGTGGCGCCACCGGCAAGGCGCCCTTGAAATGGCCGGGAGACCCGAGTTTGATTCCCACGGTGGTATCTTGGTTGAAACCTTTGAGGCATGCAAGATTACCTGTTCTTTCAAGCTGCATTGCCCATTAAATGCTAATGGTCCTGTTACCATCTCCAGGGAAGCTGGGACACGGTGGCGCACCGGCTATGGTGCCTGCTAATGGCCGGAAGTCGCCGGATTCGAATCCCGACAGGTAATCGCTCTGCAAGCTTGGAGGCAGCTTAAGATTGCCTTCTTCAAGCTGCATTCCATAAGCTAAGGCAT